>NC_069501.1:60468100-60768100 GCF_027579735.1 Bombina bombina
GATTATCAAAAAGGGTAACCAGTCAGATTTATCTGCTTTCTAATGAATAAGGGGAAGGCTAGGCTGGTAAAGGGGACATAGTAAACAAAACATTTGTAAATAAACTCTTCTCTTGTCCTTAGAATTATAACTGCTCTGTCTCCCATAGAACCCTTGACATATCTTAAAGGAGGTGCTCCAGGCCTATGCATTGAGGTTTCATAATAACCCCAGCTTAAATATTATGTATTCACATGTATAGCTGCGAGTTATGGCAGAATATGTGGGTATAGGTGTGCACAGAATTTAAACCTATGGAAATCAGAGGTACTAGACCAAAAACAAGCAACACATCCATAAAGAGAAATGTTAGTTTAAGTCCTATGGTATAGGGAGCTTGGTAAAAAGTTTGAACATAGTTTTAGACTATGGTTATGGTGGCACTATCTCTGGTGTAGCTCAGCGGGCTAGAGGGTCAACTTAAGTAGCCTTTTTACTTTTAACTAAATTAATAATGTGAATTTTTATACTAAATGGAGTGGTAATTGTCATGAGGTAGTAAACAGCTCTGTGACCTTAAATAATATAACACAAAGTAAATATATCAGACCGTTATGCCCAAAAGTATTGGCGGTTATCCCTTCTATAGTATAGTTACAGGATCACACAAAAAGTTTGCCTCCTTAAAACAAATATAGCTTAAAGACGTTAATTAAACAGACAGATATGTTATAAGATGTTAATTATGTCAGTATCGTAACCCCTATTCTGCTAATATTACTGTGTTCTACATAAGATATATGGGGAAAACATGCAAGGAGAAGGTGTAATTAAGGCAGTATATCTAAACTATAGTTACTGCAACTAAACAGTCTCAGTGATAGCAGGTGAAGTTTAACCAGGGAGATATTATAATCAACAAACAGTTTAGTACAACAAACCAGCCGTTACACTGTGAACAAGGATTATTAACATGAAGGTTGACATGAGGAGAACGCTCCCACCATCATATATCGAACTTTAGAATCATCATACGTATCAGTGGATCTTGTGTAATACATATGAAGAGTTCATTTAGGTAGTCTTACTTATCGCGGTCATCCAAACCCAGACCGGCGTGTGGAGCAAAGGACACCCGTATTCCACTCTGTGTTGTAATGATAAGGGCGCCAGAACTGGCCTTTTCCTGGATCCCACCTCAAACTCAATAGTTTATCCAGATAGTATGGGAAGTAACAAACATTGTAATAAATGCCCTGCAGGAATCCATTCTGAGTGACATACAGGAGCCAAGATGGGTCGAGCAACTGCTTCTGATGGTCGCTCTTGTAGCAGCTGTCTCCGTGTGAGTAATAGAAGGTATCTTTGTGCCCGGCTAGCACCTCAGAATCTAGTAGTACCATGGCACAACTGAGCCACTCAGGCCGTTCTGCACTTTGAAGCTCAAATCCGGCGTCAGGTTGGGAGAGTAGGGGCGCTGCATATTCCATCACAACACAGGAGATCAACATCTCTTTCTCCACTCCAGTAAGCGATTCCTCTAGCCAGCGAGACTCAGGATAGGGAGTGTGCTCATTTATGAGGTCAGGCGCAACATCCATGGCATGTGTCATAGGAGAGGGAACTGAGTCCTTAAGTATCTCCCCATCCTGTCGACTGTGAGGTATAAGTGTTGCTAGCTTGTCCCCAAAAGCAAACAGGTCTTTCTTTAGTTCTTCATAAACGTTTTGTAGCAGTTTCTCCGTTTTATCCTCCCATCTGCTAAGTGACTCCATCATGTGTTAAGATGGCGGTTCACGCTTTTGCAGTGTGCGACTTGGCCGTCAGCTCTAGAAGTTGTGAGGTAGGGATACTCTAACTCTGCTCTTGCGGTGTGAGGATGGTCACCTAGGCTAGATGTCAGATCAAACTGGGAGCTGGGAGAAGGGCTCCAAGTGCATAAACTAACACAATATATGAATTTAAGTCAGGAGATCTGGTAATGTGCGGCTTGTAGCTTCGGCGGTTAGCTCCGCCCCCCTGTATTATATTTTTATTCTTTTCATAATATATAAATAAATTATACTCTGATCTAATAAATGTGTTAGCTTGTTATTATTTTATTCATATAATCCAAATGTTAAAAATGCTTGCTTATCAAATTCAATACATCGGTAAGATACTTTTCTCTGCTTATTAAAAGGGTCAATCTACACCATTTTCTCTTTTTTTAAGTTTAAAAAAAAATAGATTCATTATATAGTCACAAGTTTGGCATAAACAACTCACTTCTATTAAAGTACATGAATCAATCATTTTAATTTCAGGAGTCATAAATAGCATGTGATAGTAAAGTAATTTGAAATTTAATTAGATTGTGTAAATTTATTCATTCTCATGTTTCCTTATTTAAAAAAAAAATATCCCTTTTTAATTAAAGGGACACTGAACACAAAAATGTAATTTTAATACTCATATAGAGCATGCAGTAGTAAGAAAATACAATTTATATTTGTTTTCTAGCTATCTTTATTTAAAAAATAAGGCATCTAAGCAAAGGAGAGCGTTCATTTTTGGTTCATAACCATAGACATCATTTGTATAATGGTGGATGCATTTTTCCAAAAATCAGCAAGAACAACCCTGGTTGAGAACAAAAAATGTCACGTCTTTAAATATTAAAATCGTGCTTTTCAAATCCAGATAGCAAGAGAATGATGATGAATTGCCGATATGAGAAAATTAGAAGGTTGCTTCCAACTGCATTCATATTCTCTCTCTCTCTCTATCTCTCTCTCTCATGTAATCTTAAACAACATTCCAATTTACTTTTATCAGCAATTTTGCATTGTTCTTTTGGTATTCTTAGTTAAAAGCAAAACCTAGGAGGTTCATATGCTGATTTCTTAGACCTTAAAGACTGCCTCTAATCTGAAATAATTTTGACCACTGGAGGGCATTAGTTCATGTGTTTCATATAGATAACACTGAGCTCATGCACGTGAAGTTACCCTAGAGTGAGCACTGATTGGCTAAAATGCTGTCTGTCAAAAGAACTAAAATAAGGGGGCAGTTTGCAGAAGCATAGATAGAAGGTAAACACAGAGTTAAAACGTGTATTTCTATAACTTTAGAATAAAAAACAGAGTCAAGTGCACACATAATTTTTTTTATTTGAAGATATTTATTTAAAGATCTGTTTTGAAAAACCTGTACAATGAACAATTGCAAGATAGACTAAATGAACCACTTTCAATCAATAGCAAGACAGAGATATACAATATCATTTTGACAATATTTAAATGACAACAGTTGCAAAAACTTATAGCTTTTAGAAGAAAAACAATAGTGTAAATTAATATTGAAGAAATAAAAATACTGTATGTTGCACTTTCAGTAATGACAACATTATTGTCCAAAAACTGCCTGAAGATAGTCTTCTCAAGCTTGGACTCCCCTTGCATCATTTTCCTCTAATTGAGGTAAATGTTCGCCATACTCAGGGACATCCAAGCTCTCCAGATCTATATCAGGGATTTTAATGACAATGTTGTACAACATACAGCCTATAAGGAAAATCAAAGAGAGGGGGCGTACTGAAAAACCCTGCTGGAGATGTCCAAGCAGCGGAAACAGCTGTTCAATACACCAACAGTGCACTCAACCACTGATCGTGTGGCGATGTGGGCCTCGTTGTAGCGCACCTCTTCCACTCTGTTGGGCTTGTGGAAGGGTGTGAACAGCCACAAAAGAAATGAATATCCTGAATCACCTGCGTAAAAGAAATAGAGCATTGATATTAGCAATCAGAATAAATAAAATCTATAATATACATATGTGTAAATATCTAATAGATATTTAACTATGAGGATTCGCTCTGGCATTTGTCCCTCCTGGAACCGATGGTAGATGGCATAATTTCGGAGGGTGAAGGAATTGTGGTTGGAACCAGGGAGTCCAGAGCGTACACTCATTATCCTGAACCTGGTGTCACAGATGACCTGGATATTCAGCGAGTGGTTATGCTTCCTGTCCCAGTATGGCTCCTCTCTACCCCTAGGAGGCTGCACCAATATATGCGTACAATCTATGGCCCCCAATACTCTTGGCAACCCAGCAAGATGATAAAACTGGAGCTTTACAGCATGCCACTCCTCAGGTGTATTGGTGAAGTGGACATGATGGACTAGGCGTTAGTGCAAGGCATTAAGGACAACCTTCAGATGATAGGAGAAGGTTGCCTGGCTCATACCTATGCCTAGACCTGTCACAGCCTGAAATTATCCAGTTGCCAAAAAATAGAGGACTGATAGTAATTTTACCATCCCAGGGATTGCCCTAGTCCTTGCAGTGAGTGGTTCAAGAGAGTCCTTGATTTCGACATAGAGCCTCTTAATAGAAGCCCTATTGAGTCAATATTGACGGATCAGCTCTCGATCACTGAGGGCATAGAGACCAACCCTAGGCATGAAAACTCTTGGCACCCACTGGTGTCTTCGTTGATGCTCCGCAGCCATCAACACCTGTCTATTCCTGTATCTCCATAAAAACAGGACAAAGTTTAGACTGATCAGTAAGTCCACTGCCAAATAATAATAAAATGAAATGTGTGGATTGAAACTCTTTTTTATAATGCCAAGTTCTACAGCTGTAAATGATTGCATAAATTGATTAAATAAGTGCCACACATTACATAACAAATTAATGTCAGAATTTCTGTATGATTGCATCATTTGATGAGCACAAAGTCATCATTGTACGAGTAATATGTATTGAATTATACCATTCAGGTGAGTTAACCAGCTGTAATAAATGCAGGTGTATTGTTTGTGCAATTAACTAAATAACTTACGCACAACACATGAGTATTTAGTTGTAGATGAAAACATAACTCAGATTTTCTGTTTTTGGATGGCAGCATTGTGGAAGCTTAAAAGGTCACTGATTATGGTGTTTTCAGACTACCATATTAAAGAACAATGTGGTGTATTAACATTGTCAATCATGGCTTAAAAAGAGAATGCAATGTAGAACATTATGAAATGCAAATAGTGTTTTACAGTTTTTAATCTGTTGCTATCCTTTGTGGGATGTAGATTCCCTTTTTAAATGTATTTTGCATGTATTTGGTATGCAACTGATTTGATTGTCTTTGCTATCCTTTGTTGGTAAATATTAGAAAATTGAATTGAGGAATAATGTGGTGTATTAACATTGGTGTATTAACATTGCTAAACATAAACATAAAGGGAATGCAATTTTGAACATATTGGAATGTAATTAGTGTGCAACAGTTTTCAGTCTCTTGCTATCCTTTATGGGATGTAGAATGCCATTTTAAAGTCCTTTCAATGTATTTTGCATGCAACATTTTTCAGTCTCTTGCTTTCCTTCTTTGGAAAATATTTGCAGAGTGAATTGAAGAATAATGTAGAGTATTACCATTGCAAAACATGACTTAGAAAGGGAATGCTATTTAAAAACTTTGTGTGGGTAACATTTGTCTTTGTGTCTAGAAAAGATCACAAACCTTTCCGATTTTTCACACTCATTGATTTCTATAGCATCCATGGCCTCGGAGGTGGCGGTTTGAACGATAAGTACGCTGCATCAGAATAGATGCGAGCGTAAATGTAGAATTTTTGATAACTTCATGAGAGGTTCAAATAGTGTTGATTAGGAGGGCAAATGATTAAAATTCCGCTCGAATAACACAAGCATCGATCTGCGTCGGATTGAGATCACGGGAGCGTATATTACGTCACAAATTTCAACATTTGCCGATATTGGCGCTTTGATAACTATGGCGGATCAGTCTCCTGACAAATACAACATGGAATTCAAGTGTATTTTCAGTTGATGCTTTGATAAATATGCCCCCTAATCTAAACTATTAGTTTCTCTGAATATTCGCCTGCGGCACTATTTGGAATTTGTTTTCTTCAAAACTAAATAAATACTCAATATTCGTGGAACATTTTTATTTGTTTTCGTTAAACCTATGTAAATTTTTCTTTGCCACAGGTGAAAAATTTCACCTGTAGCATTATATTTTCCTCTAGTGCACTGGAGAGCCACGCTAATCCTGACCCGAATCAGGCCACGTTAATAGGAGGTTTAATGCCACAGATCCTAGGGCCTGCACTAAAGGACCTTCTAATTTAATGCAGGCCCTGGGATCCTCTGTGCTAAGCCTCCTATTCACAAAGCCCAGGGCTCTATGAAGTAGGGTCTGATTAGCATAGCTCTCCAGCATGCTAGAGGAAAGTATTTTAACCCCTAAAGGTAATTTGAATGTCATCAGTATTTCTTTGCTTTCTTTAAATTTAAGGGACAGTCTACACCAGGATTTTTATTGTTTTAAAAGATAGATAATCCCTTTACTACCCATTCCTCAGTTTTGCATAACCAACACAGTTATATTAATACACTTTTTACCTCTGTGATTACCTTGTATCTAAACCTCTGTTAACTGCCCCCTTATTTAATTTATTTTGACAGATTTGTATTTTAGACAATCAGTGCTCCTAGGTAACTCCCTGTGCGTGAGCACAGTGTTATCTATATGACACACATGAACTAACACCCTCTAGTGGTGAAAAACTGTCAAAATGTATTTAGATAAGCAAAACCTAGGAGGTTCATATGCTGATTTCTTAGACCTTAAAGACTGCCTCTAATCTGAAATAATTTTGACCACTGGAGGGCATTAGTTCATGTGTTTCATATAGATAACACTGAGCTCATGCACGTGAAGTTACCCTAGAGTGAGCACTGATTGGCTAAAATTCTGTCTGTCAAAAGAACTAAAATAAGGGGGCAGTTTGCAGAAGCATAGATAGAAGGTAAACACAGAGTTAAAACGTGTATTTCTATAACTTTAGAATAAAAAACAGAGTCAAGTGCACACATAATTTTTTTTATTTGAAGATATTTATTTAAAGATCTGTTTTGAAAAACCTGTACAATGAACAATTGCAAGATAGACTAAATGAACCACTTTCAATCAATAGCAAGACAGAGATATACAATATCATTTTGACAATATTTAAATGACAACAGTTGCAAAAACTTATAGCTTTTAGAAGAAAAACAATAGTGTAAATTAATATTGAAGAAATAAAAATACTGTATGTTGCACTTTCAGTAATGACAACATTATTGTCCAAAAACTGCCTGAAGATAGTCTTCTCAAGCTTGGACTCCCCTTGCATCATTTTCCTCTAATTGAGGTAAATGTTCGCCATACTCGGGGACATCCAAGCTCTCCAGATCTATATCAGGGATTTTAATGACAATGTTGTACAACATACAGCCTATAAGGAAAATCAAAGAGAGGGGGCGTACTGAAAAACCCTGCTGGAGATGTCCAAGCAGCGGAAACAGCTGTTCAATACACCAACGGTGCACTCAACCACTGATCATGTGGCGATGTGGGCCTCATTGTAGCGCACCTCTTCCAATCTGTTGGGCTTGTGGAAGGGTGTGAACAGCCACGGAAGACATGAATATCCTGAATCACCTGCGTAAAAGAAATAGAGCATTGATATTAGCAATCAGAATGAATAAAATCTATAATATACATATGTGTAAATATCTAATAGATATTTAACTATGAGGATTCCCTCTGGCATTTGTCCCTCCTGGAACCGATGGTAGATGGCATAATTTCGGAGGGTGAAGGAATTGTGGTTGGAACCAGGGAGTCCAGAGCGTACACTCATTATCCTGAACCTTGTGTCACAGATAACCTGGATATTCAGCGAGTGGTTATGCTTCCTGTCCCAGTATGGCTCCTCTCTACCCCTAGGAGGCTGCACCAATATATGCGTACAATCTATGGCCCCCAATACTCTTGGCAACCCAGCAAGATGATAAAACTGGAGCTTGACAGCATGCCACTCCTCAGGTGTATTGGGGAAGTGGACATGATGGACTAGGCGTTAGTGCAAGGCATTAAGGACAACCTTCAGATGATAGGAGAAGGTTGCCTGGCTCATACCTATGCCTAGACCTGTCACAGCCTGAAATTATCCAGTTGCCAAAAAATAGAGGACTGATAGTAATTTTACCATCCCAGGGATTGTCCTAGTCCTTGCAGTGAGTGGTTCAAGAGAGTCCTTGATTTCGACATAGAGCCTCTTAATAGAAGCCCTATTAAGTCAAAATCGACGGATCAGCTCTCGATCACTGAGGGCATAGAGACCAACCCTAGGCATGAAAACTCTTGGCACCCACTGGTGTCTTCGTTGATGCTCCGCAGCCATCAACACCTGTCTATTCCTGTATCTCCATAAAAACAGGACAAAGTTTAGATTGATCAGTAAGTCCACTGCCAAATAATAATAAAATGAAATGTGTGGATTGAAACTCTTTTTTATAATGCCAAGTTCTACAGCTGTAAATGATTGCAGAAATTGATTAAATAAGTGCCACACATTACATAACAAATTAATGTCAGAATTTCTGTATGATTGCATCATTTGATGAGCACAAAGTCATCATTGTACGAGTAATATGTATTGAATTATACCATCCAGGTGAGTTAACCAGCTGTAATAAATGCAGGTGTATTGTTTGTGCAATTAACTAAATAACTTACGCACAACACATGAGTATTTAGTTGTAGATGAAAACATAACTCCGATTTTCTGTTTTTGGATGGCAGCATTGTGGAGGCTTAAAAGGTCACTGATTATGGTGTTTTCAGACTACCATATTAAAGAACAATGTGGTGTATTAACATTGTCAATCATGGCTTAAAAAGAGAATGCAATGTAGAACATTATGAAATGCAAATAGTGTTTTACAGTTTTAAATCTGTTGCTATCCTTTGTGGGATGTAGATTCCCTTTTTAAATGTATTTTGCATGTATTTGGTATGCAACTGATTTGATTGTCTTTGCTATCCTTTGTTGGTAAATATTAGAAAAGTGAATTGAGGAATAATGTGGTGTATTAACATTGGTGTATTAACATTGCTAAACATAAACATAAAGGGAATGCAATTTTGAACATATTGGAATGTAATTAGTTTGCAACAGTTTTCAGTCTCTTGCTATCCTTTATGGGATGTAGAATGCCATTTTATATGTATTATACTAAGACATAAGAGATGTATATAAGCAAATTAATACACCGGTTTCAGAATAAACAAAGTAGGAAAACTATATAATATAATAGAAAAGAAAATAACCGGTTAAACATGAGGAAAACAATCAACAGAATAGACGAGTTAGAACATCCACTTCCGGGACCATGAAAAGGTCACAGCGATAGTGGTATAAAGCTACCTCAGATAACAGAAGCAAACCAGTCTTGAAAAAGGTCGAGGAACGACCGAAACGCGTTGGCTGGTAAGAGTATTTTCAATCTTTAGATTTATATTAGGCAGCCTGCACTATTTTTATTTCTGTATTTTACAGAGGGATCGCTCTGACTAGAATTGCCCACAGCAGCAGGGAGAGGGCTGCTAACAATCATAAACACACTGAAGACCGATACTCACACGGAATAGGATTACTAGTTCACTCACTGGCCCTGAGAACACATATCCATCGGGGAGTTTAACTATCCACTGCAAAGACTTTGGACACATATTGTTTAATAGACTTTATAGAGGAGTTGTTTAGACTCAAATATTTTCTTTATTTCACTCACAGCAAGATCAGAAGCACACTTATAAAGACACTGTCAAGTTGATATAACAAACCGTGAACTGAAAGTTACTTAACACAACACTTCTGCAGCACACGGAAATTTGTTTTTATTTTGATTTTATATGGACTTTAGCACCGGTTTCACTGATTTATATTATTAGTGCACCACCAGTTGTCAATTTGTTCTTTTTGGTTTGTTCATTATGGTTGAAATACAATTTTGAACTGTCAGTTTGTTTCAAGCACCAACACCTTGTTTTTTGCATTCGTTACAGCGTCTGTATTTTAGGGATTTTTTTTTTCACTGTATTTGTGTATTGACATTCACTTGTAAAGGTACCCCATTATCCCCCTAACCTACTGTTTGTCACTTATTGTTTGTATATTTTGCACCAATAAGTCATACTCCACTCAGCTCTTATTATCTGCTACCACAAGTAAAATCCCATCACGTAATTGTGATACTTCACCTAAATAGCGTGAAAACGCACACACTGATTTATTTTCCCAGCATAAACTTACTGTTTGTCACTTATTGTTTGTATATTTTGCACAAATAAGGCATACTCCACTTAGCTCTTACTACCTGCTACCACAAGTAAAATCCCATCACGTAATTGTGATACTTCACCTAAATAGCGTGAAAACGCACACACTGATTTATTTTTCCAGCATAAGATCTGAGTGAGAGTTTCAATTTGCAGAACCACTGGAGAGTTCCCAGAATATTAGGGAATTCAAATTACTGTTTTGAACCTCTGATGTGAGCAATATCAGAACAAGATAACATCCGAGTAAAATAACACCAGTTGTACACTCAGGATATTATAAGACCAGACTGGTCAACCACAAATATTAATCAAGGTTTTAGACTGTAAACATGGATCCATGAGGGAATTTCAATTATTTTAATTATCCCAACAAACTGATATATTGTATTAGTGAGTAGTGAACAGTGTTACTCACAACTCAATAGAAGATTTTTGCATTTAAAGTTTAGTTCTTTAGAAAGAACTCTCAGGGTTAAATTATTATTAACCTTTTGGAACGTTGTTTTCTATTATTGTTTTGGAATATTTTTAATATTGTTTTAAAATTGTTTTAGTTATTTGATGACATTTCTGATTGTATATGGATTTTAATAAATTAAATTTTTAGCTTAATATTAGAGTTCTAGACCCTGCCTCATTTTTGTTGGCGCTGTGATAGTGATCTTGTATAACTTTAATTGTATTGACCACTAGGGGTCAATTTATCTCAGCTAAGGGTCATCTTAATAGGCGCTAGGTGTTATAAGAATTCTGACATTATTCAGCGAGTGGTTATGCTTCCTGTCCCAGTATGGCTCCTCTCTACCCCTGGGAGGCTGCACCAATATATGCGTACCATCTATGGCCCCCAATACTCTTGGCAACCCAGCAAGATGATAAAACTGGAGC
This sequence comes from Bombina bombina, assembly GCF_027579735.1. Taxonomy (NCBI): domain Eukaryota; kingdom Metazoa; phylum Chordata; class Amphibia; order Anura; family Bombinatoridae; genus Bombina; species Bombina bombina. Next base: position 60,479,157 of record NC_069501.1, read on the forward strand.
TTGACAGCATGCCACTCCTCAGGTGTATTGGGGAAGTGGACATGATGGACTAGGCATTAGTGCAAGGCATTAAGGAGAACCTTCAGATGATAGGAGAAGGTTGCCTGGCTCATACCTATGCCTAGACCTGTCACAGCCTGAAATTATCCAGTTGCCAAAAAATAGAGGACTGATAGTAATTTTACCATCCCAGGGATTGTCCTAGTCCTTGCAGTGAGTGGTTCAAGAGAGTCCTTGATTTCGACATAGAGCCTCTTAATAGAAGCCCTATTAAGTCAAAATCGACGGATCAGCTCTCGATCATTGAGGGCATAGAGACCAACCCTAGGCATGAAAACTCTTGGCACCCACTGGTGTCTTCGTTGATGCTCCGCAGCCATCAACACCTGTCTATTCCTGTATCTCCATAAAAACAGGACAAAGTTTAGATTGATCAGTAAGTCCACTGCCAAATAATAATAAAATGAAATGTGTGGATTGAAACTCTTTTTTATAATGCCAAGTTCTACAGCTGTAAATGATTGCAGAAATTGATTAAATAAGTGCCACACATTACATAACAAATTAATGTCAGAATTTCTGTATGATTGCATCATTTGATGAGCACAAAGTCATCATTGTACGAGTAATATGTATTGAATTATACCATCCAGGTGAGTTAACCAGCTGTAATAAATGCAGGTGTATTGTTTGTGCAATTAACTAAATAACTTACGCACAACACATGAGTATTTAGTTGTAGATGAAAACATAACTCCGATTTTCTGTTTTTGGATGGCAGCATTGTGGAGGCTTAAAAGGTCACTGATTATGGTGTTTTCAGACTACCATATTAAAGAACAATGTGGTGTATTAACATTGTCAATCATGGCTTAAAAAGAGAATGCAATGTAGAACATTATGAAATGCAAATAGTGTTTTACAGTTTTAAATCTTTTGCTATCCTTTGTGGGATGTAGATTCCCTTTTTAAATGTATTTTGCATGTATTTGGTATGCAACTGATTTGATTGTCTTTGCTATCCTTTGTTGGTAAATATTAGAAAAGTGAATTGAGGAATAATGTGGTGTATTAACATTGGTGTATTAACATTGCTAAACATAAACATAAAGGGAATGCAATTTTGAACATATTGGAATGTAATTAGTGTGCAACAGTTTTCAGTCTCTTGCTATCCTTTATGGGATGTAGAATGCCATTTTATATGTATTATACTAAGACATAAGAGATGTATATAAGCAAATTAAAACACCGGTTTCAGAATAAACAAAGTAGGAAAACTATATAATATAATAGAAAAGAAAATAACCGGTTAAACATGAGGAAAACAATCAACAGAATAGACGAGTTAGAACATCCACTTCCGGGACCATGAAACGGTCACAGCGATAGTGGTATAAAGCTACCTCAGATAACAGAAGCAAACCAGTCTTGAAAAAGGTCGAGGAACGACCGAAACGCGTTGGCTGGTAAGAGTATTTTCAATCTTTAGATTTATATTAGGCAGCCTGCACTATTTTTATTTCTGTATTTTACAGAGGGATCGCTCTGACTAGAATTGCCCACAGCAGCAGGGAGAGGGCTGCTAACAATCATAAACACACTGAAGACCGATACTCACACGGAATAGGATTACTAGTTCACTCACTGGCCCTGAGAACACATATCCATCGGGGAGTTTAACTATCCACTGCAAAGACTTTGGACACATATTGTTTAATAGACTTTATAGAGGAGTTGTTTAGACTCAAATATTTTCTTTATTTCACTCACAGCAAGATCAGAAGCACACTTATAAAGACACTGTCAAGTTGATATAACAAACCGTGAACTGAAAGTTACTTAACACAACACTTCTGCAGCACACGGAAATTTGTTTTTATTTTGATTTTATATGGACTTTAGCACCGGTTTCACTGATTTATATTATTAGTGCACCACCAGTTGTCAATTTGTTCTTTTTGGTTTGTTCATTATGGTTGAAATACAATTTTGAACTGTCAGTTTGTTTCAAGCACCAACACCTTGTTTTTTGCATTCGTTACAGCGTCTGTATTTTAGGGATTTTTTTTTTCACTGTATTTGTGTATTGACATTCACTTGTAAAGGTACCCCATTATCCCCCTAACCTACTGTTTGTCACTTATTGTTTGTATATTTTGCACCAATAAGTCATACTCCACTCAGCTCTTATTATCTGCTACCACAAGTAAAATCCCATCACGTAATTGTGATACTTCACCTAAATAGCGTGAAAACGCACACACTGATTTATTTTCCCAGCATAAACTTACTGTTTGTCACTTATTGTTTGTATATTTTGCACAAATAAGGCATACTCCACTTAGCTCTTACTACCTGCTACCACAAGTAAAATCCCATCACGTAATTGTGATACTTCACCTAAATAGCGTGAAAACGCACACACTGATTTATTTTTCCAGCATAAGATCTGAGTGAGAGTTTCAATTTGCAGAACCACTGGAGAGTTCCCAGAATATTAGGGAATTCAAATTACTGTTTTGAACCTCTGATGTGAGCAATATCAGAACAAGATAACATCCGAGTAAAATAACACCAGTTGTACACTCAGGATATTATAAGACCAGACTGGTCAACCACAAATATTAATCAAGGTTTTAGACTGTAAACATGGATCCATGAGGGAATTTCAATTATTTTAATTATCCCAACAAACTGATATATTGTATTAGTGAGTAGTGAACAGTGTTACTCACAACTCAATAGAAGATTTTTGCATTTAAAGTTTAGTTCTTTAGAAAGAACTCTCAGGGTTAAATTATTATTAACCTTTTGGAACGTTGTTTTCTATTATTGTTTTGGAATATTTTTAATATTGTTTTAAAATTGTTTTAGTTATTTGATGACATTTCTGATTGTATATGGATTTTAATAAATTAAATTTTTAGCTTAATATTAGAGTTCTAGACCCTGCCTCATTTTTGTTGGCGCTGTGATAGTGATCTTGTATAACTTTAATTGTATTGACCACTAGGGGTCAATTTATCTCAGCTAAGGGTCATCTTAATAGGCGCTAGGTGTTATAAGAATTCTGACATTATTCAGCGAGTGGTTATGCTTCCTGTCCCAGTATGGCTCCTCTCTACCCCTGGGAGGCTGCACCAATATATGCGTACCATCTATGGCCCCCAATACTCTTGGCAACCCAGCAAGATGATAAAACTGGAGCTTGACAGCATGCCACTCCTCAGGTGTATTGGGGAAGTGGACATGATGGACTAGGCATTAGTGCAAGGCATTAAGGAGAACCTTCAGATGATAGGAGAAGGTTGCCTGGCTCATACCTATGCCTAGACCTGTCACAGCCTGAAATTATCCAGTTGCCAAAAAATAGAGGACTGATAGTAATTTTACCATCCCAGGGATTGTCCTAGTCCTTGCAGTGAGTGGTTCAAGAGAGTCCTTGATTTCGACATAGAGCCTCTTAATAGAAGCCCTATTAAGTCAAAATCGACGGATCAGCTCTCGATCATTGAGGGCATAGAGACCAACCCTAGGCATGAAAACTCTTGGCACCCACTGGTGTCTTCGTTGATGCTCCGCAGCCATCAACACCTGTCTATTCCTGTATCTCCATAAAAACAGGACAAAGTTTAGATTGATCAGTAAGTCCACTGCCAAATAATAATAAAATGAAATGTGTGGATTGAAACTCTTTTTTATAATGCCAAGTTCTACAGCTGTAAATGATTGCAGAAATTGATTAAATAAGTGCCACACATTACATAACAAATTAATGTCAGAATTTCTGTATGATTGCATCATTTGATGAGCACAAAGTCATCATTGTACGAGTAATATGTATTGAATTATACCATCCAGGTGAGTTAACCAGCTGTAATAAATGCAGGTGTATTGTTTGTGCAATTAACTAAATAACTTACGCACAACACATGAGTATTTAGTTGTAGATGAAAACATAACTCCGATTTTCTGTTTTTGGATGGCAGCATTGTGGAGGCTTAAAAGGTCACTGATTATGGTGTTTTCAGACTACCATATTAAAGAACAATGTGGTGTATTAACATTGTCAATCATGGCTTAAAAAGAGAATGCAATGTAGAACATTATGAAATGCAAATAGTGTTTTACAGTTTTAAATCTTTTGCTATCCTTTGTGGGATGTAGATTCCCTTTTTAAATGTATTTTGCATGTATTTGGTATGCAACTGATTTGATTGTCTTTGCTATCCTTTGTTGGTAAATATTAGAAAAGTGAATTGAGGAATAATGTGGTGTATTAACATTGGTGTATTAACATTGCTAAACATAAACATAAAGGGAATGCAATTTTGAACATATTGGAATGTAATTAGTGTGCAACAGTTTTCAGTCTCTTGCTATCCTTTATGGGATGTAGAATGCCATTTTATATGTATTATACTAAGACATAAGAGATGTATATAAGCAAATTAAAACACCGGTTTCAGAATAAACAAAGTAGGAAAACTATATAATATAATAGAAAAGAAAATAACCGGTTAAACATGAGGAAAACAATCAACAGAATAGACGAGTTAGAACATCCACTTCCGGGACCATGAAAAGGTCACAGCGATAGTGGTATAAAGCTACCTCAGATAACAGAAGCAAACCAGTCTTGAAAAAGGTCGAGGAACGACCGAAACGCGTTGGCTGGTAAGAGTATTTTCAATCTTTAGATTTATATTAGGCAGCCTGCACTATTGTTATTTCTGTATTTTACAGAGGGATCGCTCTGACTAGAATTGCCCACAGCAGCAGGGAGAGGGCTGCTAACAATCATAAACACACTGAAGACCGATACTCACACGGAATAGGATTACTAGTTCACTCACTGGCCCTGAGAACACATATCCATCGGGGAGTTTAACTATCCACTGCAAAGACTTTGGACACATATTGTTTAATAGACTTTATAGAGGAGTTGTTTAGACGCAAATATTTTCTTTATTTCACTCACAGCAAGATCAGAAGCACACTTATAAAGACACTGTCAAGTTGATATAACAAACCGTGAACTGAAAGTTACTTAACACAACACTTCTGCAGCACACGGAAATTTGTTTTTATTTTGATTTTATATGGACTTTAGCACCGGTTTCACTGATTTATATTATTAGTGCACCACCAGTTGTCAATTTGTTCTTTTTGGTTTGTTCATTATGGTTGAAATACAATTTTGAACTGTCAGTTTGTTTCAAGCACCAACACCTTGTTTTTTGCATTCGTTACAGCGTCTGTATTTTAGGGATTTTTTTTTTCACTGTATTTGTGTATTGACATTCACTTGTAAAGGTACCCCATTATCCCCCTAACCTACTGTTTGTCACTTATTGTTTGTATATTTTGCACCAATAAGTCATACTCCACTCAGCTCTTATTATCTGCTACCACAAGTAAAATCCCATCACGTAATTGTGATACTTCACCTAAATAGCGTGAAAACGCACACACTGATTTATTTTCCCAGCATAAACTTACTGTTTGTCACTTATTGTTTGTATATTTTGCACAAATAAGGCATACTCCACTTAGCTCTTACTACCTGCTACCACAAGTAAAATCCCATCACGTAATTGTGATACTTCACCTAAATAGCGTGAAAACGCACACACTGATTTATTTTTCCAGCATAAGATCTGAGTGAGAGTTTCAATTTGCAGAACCACTGGAGAGTTCCCAGAATATTAGGGAATTCAAATTACTGTTTTGAACCTCTGATGTGAGCAATATCAGAACAAGATAACATCCGAGTAAAATAACACCAGTTGTACACTCAGGATATTATAAGACCAGACTGGTCAACCACAAATATTAATCAAGGTTTTAGACTGTAAACATGGATCCATGAGGGAATTTCAATTATTTTAATTATCCCAACAAACTGATATATTGTATTAGTGAGTAGTGAACAGTGTTACTCACAACTCAATAGAAGATTTTTGCATTTAAAGTTTAGTTCTTTAAAAAGAACTCTCAGGGTTAAATTATTATTAACCTTTTGGAACGTTGTTTTCTATTATTGTTTTGGAATATTTTTAATATTGTTTTAAAATTGTTTTAAATTGTTTTTGTTATTTGATGACATTTCTGATTGTATATGGATTTTAATAAATTAAATTTTTAGCTTAATATTAGAGTTCTAGACCCTGCCTCATTTTTGTTGGCGCTGTGATAGTGATCTTGTATAACTTTAATTGTATTGACCACTAGGGGTCAATTTATCTCAGCTAAGGGTCATCTTAATAGGCGCTAGGTGTTATAAGAATTCTGACATTATTCAGCGAGTGGTTATGCTTCCTGTCCCAGTATGGCTCCTCTCTACCCCTGGGAGGCTGCACCAATATATGCGTACGATCTATGGCCCCCAATACTCTTGGCAACCCAGCAAGATGATAAAACTGGAGCTTGACAGCATGCCACTCCTCAGGTGTATTGGGGAAGTGGACATGATGGACTAGGCATTAGTGCAAGGCATTAAGGAGAACCTTCAGATGATAGGAGAAGGTTGCCTGGCTCATACCTATGCCTAGACCTGTCACAGCCTGAAATCCAGTTGCCAAAAAATAGAGGACTGATAGTAATTTTACCATCCCAGGGATTGCCCTAGTCCTTGCAGTGAGTGGTTCAAGAGAGTCCTTGATTTCGACATAGAGCCTCTTAATAGAAGCCCTATTGAGTCAAAATCGACGGATCAGCTCTCGATCACTGAGGGCATAGAGACCAACCCTAGGCATGAAAACTCTTGGCACCCACTGGTGTCTTCGTTGATGCTCCGCAGCCAACAACACCTGTCTATTCCTGTATCTCCATAAAAACAGGACAAAGTTTAGACTGATCAGTAAGTCCACTGCCAAATAATAATAAAATGAAATGTGTGGATTGAAACTCTTTTTTATAATGCCAAGTTCTACAGCTGTAAATGATTGCATAAATTGATTAAATAAGTGCCACACATTACATAACAAATTAATGTCAGAATTTCTGTATGATTGCATCATTTGATGAGCACAAAGTCATCATTGTACGAGTAATATGTATTGAATTATACCATCCAGGTGAGTTAACCAGCTGTAATAAATGCAGGTGTATTGTTTGTGCAATTAACTAAATAACTTACGCACAACACATGAGTATTTAGTTGTAGATGAAAACATAACTCCGATTTTCTGTTTTTGGATGGCAGCATTGTGGAGGCTTAAAAGGTCACTGATTATGGTGTTTTCAGACTACCATATTAAAGAACAATGTGGTGTATTAACATTGTCAATCATGGCTTAAAAAGAGAATGCAATGTAGAACATTATGAAATGCAAATAGTGTTTTACAGTTTTAAATCTGTTGCTATCCTTTGTGGGATGTAGATTCCCTTTTTAAATGTATTTTGCATGTATTTGGTATGCAACTAGTTTGATTGTCTTTGCTATCCTTTGTTGGTAAATATTAGAAAAGTGAATTGAGGAATAATGTGGTGTATTAACATTGGTGTATTAACATTGCTAAACATAAACATAAAGGGAATGCAATTTTGAACATATTGGAATGTAATTAGTGTGCAACAGTTTTCAGTCTCTTGCTATCCTTTATGGGATGTAGAATGCCATTTTAAAGTCCTTTCAATGTATTTTGCATGCAACAGTTTTCAGTCTCTTGCTTTCCTTCTTTGGAAAATATTTGCAGAGTGAATTGAAGAATAATGTAGAGTATTACCATTGCAAAACATGACTTAGAAAGGGAATGCTATTTAAAAACTTTGTGTGGGTAACATTTGTCTTTGTGTCTAGAAAAGATCACAAACCTTTCCAATTTTTCACACTCATTGATTTCTATGGCATCCATGGCCTCGGAGGTGGCGGTTTGAACGATAAGTACGCTGCATCAGAATAGATGCGAGCGTAAATGTAGAATTTTTGATAACTTCATGAGAGGTTCAAATAGTGTTGATTAGGAGGGCAAATGATTAAAATTCCACTCGAATAACACAAGCATCGATCTGCGTCGGATTGAGATCACGGGAGCGTATATTACGTCACAAATTTCAACATTTGACGATCTTGGCGCTTTGATAACTATGGCGGATCAGTCTCCTGACAAATACAACATGGAATTCAAGTGTATTTTCAGTTGATGCTTTGATAAATATGCCCCCTAATCTAAACTATTAGTTTCTCTGAATATTCGCCTGCGGCACTATTTGGAATTTGTTTTCTTCAAAACTAAATAAATACTCAATATTTGTGGAACATTTTTATTTGTTTTCGTTAAACCTATGTAAATTTTTCTTTGCCACAGGTGAAAAATTTCACCTGTAGCATTATATTTTCCTCTAGTGCACTGGAGAGCCACGCTAATCCTGACCCGAATCAGGCCACGTTAATAGGAGGTTTAATGCCACAGATCCTAGGGCCTGCACTAAAGGACCTTCTAATTTAATGCAGGCCCTGGGATCCTCTGTGCTAAGCCTCCTATTCACAAAGCCCAGGGCTCTATGAAGTAGGGTCTGATTAGCATAGCTCTCCAGCATGCTAGAGGAAAGTATTTTAACCCCTAAATGTAATTTGAATGTCATCAGTATTTCTTTGCTTTCTTTAAATTTAAGGGACAGTCTACACCAGGATTTTTATTGTTTTAAAAGATAGATAATCCCTTTACTACCCATTCCTCAGTTTTGCATAACCAACACAGTTATATTAATACACTTTTTACCTCTGTGATTACCTTGTATCTAAACCTCTGTTAACTGCCCCCTTATTTAATTTATTTTGACAGATTTGTATTTTAGACAATCAGTGCTCCTAGGTAACTCCCTGTGCGTGAGCACAGTGTTATCTATATGACACACATGACCTAACACCCTCTAGTGGTGAAAAACTGTCAAAATGTATTTAGATAAGCAAAACCTAGGAGGTTCATATGCTGATTTCTTAGACCTTAAAGACTGCCTCTAATCTGAAATAATTTTGACCACTGGAGGGCATTAGTTCATGTGTTTCATATAGATAACACTGAGCTCATGCACGTGAAGTTACCCTAGAGTGAGCACTGATTGGCTAAAATTCTGTCTGTCAAAAGAACTAAAATAAGGGGGCAGTTTGCAGAAGCATAGATAGAAGGTAAACACAGAGTTAAAACGTGTATTTCTATAACTTTAGAATAAAAAACAGAGTCAAGTGCACACATAATTTTTTTTATTTGAAGATATTTATTTAAAGATCTGTTTTGAAAAACCTGTACAATGAACAATTGCAAGATAGACTAAATGAACCACTTTCAATCAATAGCAAGACAGAGATATACAATATCATTTTGACAATATTTAAATGACAACAGTTGCAAAAACTTATAGCTTTTAGAAGAAAAACAATAGTGTAAATTAATATTGAAGAAATAAAAATACTGTATGTTGCACTTTCAGTAATGACAACATTATTGTCCAAAAACTGCCTGAAGATAGTCTTCTCAAGCTTGGACTCCCCTTGCATCATTTTTCTCTAATTGAGGTAAATGTTTGCCATACTCAGGGACATCCAAGCTCTCCAGATCTATATCAGGGATTTTAATGGCAATGTTGTACAACATACAGCCTATAAGGAAAATCAAAGAGAGGGGGCGTACTGAAAAACCCTGCTGGAGATGTCCAAGCAGCGGAAACAGCTGTTCAATACACCAACGGTGCACTCAACCACTGATCGTGTGGCGATGTGGGCCTCGTTGTAGCGCACCTCTTCTACTCTGTTGGGCTTGTGGAAGGGTGTGAACAGCCACGGAAGACATGAATATCCTGAATCACCTGCGTAAAAGAAATAGAGCATTGATATTAGCAATCAGAATGAATAAAATCTATAATATACATATGTGTAAATATCTAATAGATATTTAACTATGAGGATTCCCTCTGGCATTTGTCCCTCCTGGAACCGATGGTAGATGGCATAATTTCGGAGGGTGAAGAATTGTGGTTGGAACCAGGGAGTCCAGAGCATACACTCATTATCCTGAACCTGGTGTCACAGATGACCTGGATATTCAGCGAGTGGTTATGCTTCCTGTCCCAGTATGGCTCCTCTCTACCCCTGGGAGGCTGCACCAATATATGCATACAATCTATGGCCCCCAATACTCTTGGCAACCCAGCAAGATGATAAAACTGGAGCTTGACAGCATGCCACTCCTCAGGTGTATTGGGGAAGTGGACATGATGGACTAGGCGTTAGTGCAAGGCATTAAGGACAACCTTCAGATGATAGGAGAAGGTTGCCTGGCTCATACCTATGCCTAGACCTGTGACAGCCTGAAATTATCCAGTTGCCAAAAAATAGAGGACTGATAGTAATTTTACCATCCCAGGGATTGCCCTAGTCCTTGCAGTGAGTGGTTCAAGAGAGTACTTGATTTCGACATAGAGCCTCTTAATAGAAGCCCTATTGAGTCAAAATCGACGGATCAGCTCTCGATCACTGAGGGCATAGAGACCAACCCTAGGCATGAAAACTCTTGGCACCCACTGGTGTCTTTGTTGATGCTCCGCAGCCATCAACACCTGTCTATTCCTGTATCTCCATAAAAACAGGACAAAGTTTAGACTGATCAGTAAGTCCACTGCCAAATAATAATAAAATGAAATGTGTGGATTGAAACTCTTTTTTATAATGCCAAGTTCTACAGCTGTAAATGATTGCATAAATTGATTAAATAAGTGCCACACATTACATAACAAATTAATGTCACAATTTCTGTATGATTGCATCATTTGATGAGCACAAAGTCATCATTGTACGAGTAATATGTATTGAATTATACCATCCAGGTGAGTTAACCAGCTGTAATAAATGCAGGTGTATTGTTTGTGCAATTAACTAAATAACTTACGCACAACACATGAGTATTTAGTTGTAGATGAAAACATAACTCCGATTTTCTGTTTTTGGATGGCAGCATTGTGGAAGCTTAAAAGGTCACTGATTATGATGTTTTCAGACTACCATATTAAAGAACAATGTGGTGTATTAACATTTTCAATCATGGCTTAAAAAGAGAATGCAATGTAGAACATTATGAAATGCAAATAGTGTTTTACAGTTTTTAATCTGTTGCTATCCTTTGTGGGATGTAGATTCCCTTTTTAAATGTATTTTGCATGTATTTGGTATGCAACTGATTTGATTGTCTTTGCTATCCTTTGTTGGTAAATATTAGAAAAGTGAATTGAGGAATAATGTGGTGTATTAACATTGGTGTATTAACATTGCTAAACATAAACATAAAGGGAATGCAATTTTGAACATATTGGAATGTAATTAGTGTGCAACAGTTTTCAGTCTCTTGCTATCCTTTATGGGATGTAGAATGCCATTTTAAAGTCCTTTCAATGTATTTTGCATGCAACAGTTTTCAGTCTCTTGCTTTCCTTCTTTGGAAAATATTTGCAGAGTGAATTGAAGAATAATGTAGAGTATTACCATTGCAAAACATGACTTAGAAAGGGAATGCTATTTAAAAACTTTGTGTGGGTAACATTTGTCTTTGTGTCTAGAAAAGATCACAAACCTTTCCGATTTTTCACACTCATTGATTTCTATGGCATCCATGGCCTCGGAAGTAGCGGTTTGAACGATAAGTACGCTGCATCAGAATAGATGCGAGCGTAAATGTAGAATTTTTGATAACTTCATGAGAGGTTCAAATACTGTTGATTAGGAGGGCAAATGATTAAAATTCCGCTCGAATAACACAAGCATCGATCTGCGTCGGATTGAGATCACGGGAGCGTATATTACGTCACAAATTTCAACATTTGCCGATCTTGGCGCTTTGATAACTATGGCGGATCAGTCTCCTGACAAATACAACATGGAATTCAAGTGTATTTTCAGTTGATGCTTTGATAAATATGCCCCCTAATCTAAACTATTAGTTTCTCTGAATATTCGCCTGTGGCACTATTTGGAATTTGTTTTCTTCAAAACTAAATAAATACTCAATATTCGTGGAACATTTTTATTTGTTTTCGTTAAACCTATGTAAATTTTTCTTTGCCACAGGTGAAAAATTTCACCTGTAGCATTATATTTTCCTCTAGTGCACTGGAGAGCCACGCTAATCCTGACCCGAATCAGGCCACGTTAATAGGAGGTTTAATGCCACAGATCCTAGGGCCTGCACTAAAGGACCTTCTAATTTAATGCAGGCCCTGGGATCCTCTGTGCTAAGCCTCCTATTCACAAAGCCCAGGGCTCTATGAAGTAGGGTCTGATTAGCATAGCTCTCCAGCATGCTAGAGGAAAGTATTTTAACCCCTAAAGGTAATTTGAATGTCATCAGTATTTCTTTGCTTTCTTTAAATTTAAGGGACAGTCTACACCTGGATTTTTATTGTTTTAAAAGATAGATAATCCCTTTACTACCCATTCCTCAGTTTTGCATAACCAACACAGTTATATTAATACTGTGATGAGAGCAGGATGTGATGTCACTAGTATGTGGGCGGGGCTTAGGTCCGGTGTCTGTGTCGCAGTTAGTTTAGTACAATCAACCTGACTAGATGTGTATTGTTATGCTCTGCAATAAAATAGAGTTGTACCATCATTGCTGTGTCCTGCATATGTCCTGCATCTCATGACATGGTGTCAGAAGTTCTGGACTGCGCTTCTGTTCCTGATCGATTGCAATGTCAAAGTTTACCCCACCTGAGCCTTTTGACTTTTCTCAGCCTGCAGCTTGGCCCACATGGCGTCAGCGGTTTCAGCGCTTCAGGATTGCATCCAAACTGAACAAGGAGAGTGGTGAAGTACAAGTTAATTCTCTTTTATACTCCATGGGGAAAGATGTAGAGCCAGTGTTCAATGCTTTTACTTTCCAAGAAGGGGAAGAAGTTAACTTTGATATAGTTATGGATAAACTCAGTGCCCACTTTGTGCCCAAAAGAAATGTGATTCATGAGAGAGCTTTTTTTCACAAACGTAATCAGCATGTGGGAGAATCTGTGGAGTCATTTGTGCGCAGCCTGTATGAATTAGCTGAATTCTGTGCGTTTGGTGTTGCTAAAGAAGAGCAAATCATTGACAGAATAGTTATTGGAATTGCAGATGCTGAAGTCTCCCTGAAGCTGCAGTTAGAGCCTGATTTAACGTTAGACGGGGCTATTAGGATGGCCCGCCAGAGTGAACTGGTGAAAAAGCAAAGTGCTGATCTGAGGTCTGAGAGTATTGTGGATGAAGTGCAACAGTCTAGGAAAATTACTAGTGAAAGGCACAGTGTGAGCGGTAGATCTAAAGTACTGGAAAGGCCTAGAAGTGGATGGGCGCAACATGGCCGATGCACACGGTGCTACCGGGCTCATGATCAGAGTGCTATATGCCCGGCCACAGATAAAAGATGCAGAAAATGTAACAGAATAGGCCATTTTGAAGTGGTGTGTAAAACTGAATACATTAAGGAGATGCAGGTGGACAGTGACCAGGAGGGTCAGGAAGTGTCTTTTGTGGGGTCTGTTGTGGAACGGACAAGCTCAGAGGAAGATTGGAAAGTTACTTTTACTGTAATGGGAGCCAAAGTTGATTTTAAGATTGACACAGGAGCAGATATCACTGTAATGTCTTTTGCTGAATTTATGAAACTGCCTCGACAGCCCCAGCTGGCGAAGGTTACTACAAATGTCCATAGTCCTGGTGGCTGCATTGATTGTGTGGGGAAATTTCTTGCCAGCTGTGAGTACAAACAGAGGAAGTTCACCATGTGGGTGCATGTGATCCGAGGTCAGTGTGTTAACAGTTTATTGAGCAGAAAAGCAGCCTGTGACTTGGGCCTCGTGGCCAGAGTGAATGAGATCTCTGAAGATATGTTTGGCGAGTTTGGCCTACTGAACTGCAAACCTGTCCGTATAGCACTTAAAAGTGACGCAGTCCCATACAGTATTTCTACTCCTCGTAGAATTCCGTTCCCGCTCATGCCTCAAGTGGAGAAAGAGCTCATTCGCATGAAGTCTATGGGGGTTATTGAAGAGGTTGTTGAAGCAACTGATTGGTGTGCCCCCATTGTTCCAGTTGCAAAGAAAAACGGAAAGGTGCGCATTTGTGTGGACCTGAAAAGGTTGAATGAGGCAGTGAAGAGGGAGAGATTTGTGCTGCCGACATTGGAAGATATAGCCCCGAAGTTGGCTGCGTCGAAGTTCTTTTCCACATTAGACGCTTCTAGCGGCTTTTGGCAGATCCCCCTGGATCCAAAGTGCCGGAAACTGACTACCTTTATCACACCGGTAGATCGGTTCTGCTTCTGCAGACTCCCCTTTGGGATATCCTCCGCTCCTGAAATCTTTCAAAGGGAAATGAGTTCTCTCCTGAGTGGCCACGTGGGCACAGCGGTCGTCATGGACGACATTCTAGTGTATGGGTCTACAGTGGAGGAGCATGATCAGCGTTTGAGTTGTGTGCTGCAGGCTATCAAAGAGTCTGGGCTGAAGCTGAATAAAGAAAAATGTCATTTTAGGAAAACTGAATTATGCTACTTTGGGCATATCATCAACGGGGATGGCATCAAGCCGGACCCCGAGAAAATTCGGGCTATTGAACAGATTAAAAGCCCTTCTGATGTACATGAGCTGAGACAGATATTGGGCCTTGTAAATTACGTGGGCAAGTTTCTTCCAGATTTATCTACAGTTTTACACCCTATCACAGAGTTGCTTAAGAAAGATGTTGCCTGGGTCTGGGGACCCTCACAGGAAAAAGCGTTCCTGCATGCCAAGTCACTGCTGGGGTCTGCCCCAGTGCTGGGGTTCTACGACCCTTCAAAAAAGACTGTGGTTAGTGCTGATGCAAGCAGTTATGGGTTGGGGGCTGCACTCCTGCAGCTGAATGACAACAAACTACAGCCCATCGCCTACTGTTCCCGCACACTGACGGCTGCGGAGTCAAAATACGCTCAAATTGAGAAAGAGTGCCTGGCTGCAGTTTGGGCCTGTGAGCGCTTTCAGCGTTATCTAGTGGGTTTGGAGAAATTTAGTCTGGAAACTGACCACAAACCGCTAGTCCCTCTAATCAATTCTTATGACATTGACAAAACACCCTTGAGATGCCAGAGACTTTTAATGAGACTGCTCAGGTTCAATGTTCAGGCAGTGCATGTGCCGGGGAAACAACTGGTTGTGGCAGATACACTATCCAGGCTCCCGCTGGCTGCTGCTGAAGAATCCTCCACGGAATCGGATGTGAAAGTGTATGTTGATTCAGTTCTGGCCTCTAAGTCCATTTCTTCAAGGAAACTGGAAGAGATAAAGAAAGAGACATATTTGGACACAGATCTGCAAGAAGTTATAAGGTACATAAAAGATGGCTGGCCCGAGAGCCGGGCAGCCTGGATGTCTTTAAATGCTTACCAGCCAGAGAGGTCGCAGCTCACGGAGCTGGAGGGGTTGGTGCTGTTCCAAGACCGCATTGTAATTCCTGTCAGTATGAGGAAGGAGATGTTAAACAGGATTCACGATGGCCACTTAGGCATTACAAAGTGCAGAGAAAGGGCAGCTACAGCTGTGTGGTGGCCTGGGATCAGCTCCGACATTGCAAATCACGTGTCTAAATGTGCCTATTGCCGGGAACGCCGGCCTACTCAGAGAAGGGAGCCCTTAATGTCTACTCCGCTGCCTGCGGGGCCGTGGCAGAAAATAGCTGCTGATTTGTGTGAACTGCACGGGAAAAAGTTTCTTGTTGTGATCGACTACTATTCCAGGTATTTGGAAATTGCACCCCTGAATGATATCACAAGTCAGGCCGTTATCATTCGCCTGAAGAGCTTGTTCGCCCGCTGGGGCATTCCAATGGAGCTGGTGAGTGATAATGGCATGCAGTTCGCTTCTACAGAGTTCAGTGCTTTCAGCAGGGAATATGATTTTGTACATTCCACGTCAAGTCCACATTATCCGCAGGCCAACGGAATGGCTGAAAGGGCAGTTCAAACAACAAAATTCATTCTAAAGCAATCTGAGCCGTACCTAGCCCTCTTGTCATACAGGGCGACACCCATTCAAGCCACCGGGTTTTGCCCGGCACAGCTGATGCTAGGACGCCAGATTCACACCACTTTACCCTCAGTGGGTGTCTTCAAGCCGCCTGGCCCTGTTCCTCGGGACGCAGTCCTTAGGAGGGATGAAGAGGCCAAAAAGGGTTATCGTTTCTTCTACGACAGGAGACATTCTGTCAGGCCTTTACAGGAACTGAAAGCGGGCCAAAGTGTCAGAATTAAACTGGATGATGAGAAGAAATGGAAGACGCCTGCTACGGTAGTGGGCCGCTCTCCAGAACCAAGGTCTTACACAGTCCTTGCAGAGGGAGGGACGGTTACACGCCGTAACCGAAGACATCTTCAGCCTGTACCTGAGAGTCTGGAACCGGATACCTCAGCATCACCGCCGGTGGGATCCCCTGTTCTAAGAGAGGTGCCTTCCCCTCAGCAAGATCACAGCGGGGATATATCTTTGCCTCCAGCAGACTCTTGTTCACCATCTTCTGTATCAGAGGACAGTTCATGCAAAGTTACATCAAGCGGAAGAGTGGTTAAACTTCCTGCCCGATACAGGGACTGACTTTAGCTAGAACAGTGACCGGAAGTATGGGCAGAATAATCCCATGGTCACTGTGGACTAGGGTAGTCTAACCCGATGTCCAAGTCAGGATGTAATTTATTTGTTCATGTTTTCTAATCTATCTGTTTTTATAATGTTCAAAAACAAAAATGTTGTTGTATACCCTGTTGGTGTACCTTGTTATTTATTATATGCAAATGTATGCTTTGCCTTTGAAAAAGGGGAAGATGTGATGAGAGCAGGATGTGATGTCACTAGTATGTGGGCAGGGCTTAGGTCCGGTGTCTGTGTCGCAGTTAGTTTAGTACAATCAACCTGACTAGATGTGTATTGTTATGCTCTGCAATAAAATAGAGTTGTACCATCATTGCTGTGTCCTGCATATGTCCTGCATCTCATGACAAATACACTTTTTACCTCTGTGATTACCTTGTATCTAAACCTCTGTTAACTGCCCCCTTATTTAATTTATTTTGACAGATTTGTATTTTAGACAATCAGTGCTCCTAGGTAACTCCCCGTGCGTGAGCACAGTGTTATCTATATGACACACATGAACTAACACCCTCTAGTGGTGAAAAACTGTCAAAATGTATTTAGATAAGAGGCGGCCTTCAAGGTCTAAGACATTTGCATATGGACCTTCTAGGTTTAGCTTTCAACTACGAGTACCACGAGAACAAAGCAAAATTAGTGATCAAAGTAAATTGGAAAGCTGTTTAAAATTACATGTGCTATCTGAATCATGAAGTTTATTTTGGACTAGACTGTCCCTTTAGTTGTTGCATTCACATACCTAATCAAAAATAAACAATTGTTTGTGAAAATGCATTTAAAGGAATATTGTAGTCAACTTTTTCTGTTTTTTTATCATTTCAAAATGTGTTTTAATTTTTGTTGTTTTATAAACTCATGTTCCTGTTATAAAAAACTGAATTTTCTTGTCAAATTTGCAGATGAATGTCTCTCTCACCAGTAAAGCAGAGGCAACTTTTACAGTTAACCAATAAAAACAGAAAGTCTCAAAGTCAATATTGCATTAATAATTTCAACTTTAATTTATACAGCTTTTTCTTAACATATTTTTTAGGGATTTTCAGGTCCGCCAGACCTCGCTGAATACGGAGAGCAATCCGCTCTCCCTATTCAGCATTGCACTAGCAGCTCACAAGAGCAGCTGGTGCAACACCGCCCCCTGCAGACTCGCGGCCAATGGGCCGCCAGGAGGGGGGTGTCAATCAACCCGATCGTACTCGATCGGGTTGAATTTCGGAAATGTCTGTCCGCCTGCTCAGAGCAGGCCGACAGGGTTATGGAACAGCGGTCTTTGTGACCGCTGCTTCAAAACTGCTGTTTCTATTGAGCCTGCAGGCTCGCCAGAAACATGGGGTATCAAGCTCCATTCAGAGCTTGATAGATAGGCTCCAGAGTCCCTTTGATTAATCCAAATGAATAGTCCCTTATTTACCTAAATAAAATTCCTCCAAAATCTCAAATTCTGACACTTTTACTGCCCTTACCTCTATGTAATAATATGTCAATAACTAGAGAAACTATGTGCTATATCTTATGAAACAAACTACTGATGGTGGCACATTTGCTGCTACCAGTAGCAGGTCAGTCACTATTAGAGATGTACATGGGTGAATAATTTATTTCAGAGCAATCGTTCATTCCAAGATTTTAAAGAACTTCAGTACGGCCAAATTTTATTAGGCACATCATTTGTTTTGGGTCAAATTAGGCAACAAAATGTGTTAAAACAAATAAAATGCCATACAGCCTCCCAACCCACTAAACCTAACAGTTAAACAATAACCCCTTAAACTGCCACAACCCCATCACAAAAAAAACCTATGCTATAAACCCAAAACTGCCACAACCCCCATCTAAAAAACCTATGCTATTACTAACCCCTAAACGCCACAACCCCATCTCAAAAAACCCTATGCCTTATTAAAACACCATAACTTCATCACAGAAAACTAAAGTTATTAAACCCTAAAGCACCACAACTCTCATTGCAAAAAACCTATGCTGTAAACTCTTAAACCACCATAACCCCCAATGCATAAAACCTTATACTATGGGGCATATTTATCAATGTGGGAGCAGACATAATATGAAGTAGCATACACTGTCAACATTTGTCATTGCATCGGCAGTTCTTGTGACTTGCTGGTGCAATGCCGCCCCCCTGCAGATTCATGACCAATCGGCCACTAGCAGGGGGTGTCAATCAACTCAATTTCTGTCCACGGCCTCAGAGCAGGTGAACAAGTTATGAAGCAGCGGTCTTGAGACTGAAGGGTCAGCAGAAATAAGGGGCATCAAGCTCCATATGGAGCTTGATAAATATGCCCCAATAAGTCCTCCTTAATTACCCATACAATTGACATATTAATTAACATAAAAAATATAATAAAAATGAAAAACAGCTTTAAAAAAAAAAAAAACACCTCCTAAAATCCCCTATCCTTAAACTAAAGTCCCCCTAAAAAATACAAAGCCACCCTTAAAAAAAACTATCCTTAAATTAAAATCCCATATAAAGTAAAAAGCCTCCTAAAAATCCCCACCCTAAAGCCTAAGTCTCCCCCAATAACTAACCCCATAAAAACCCCAATTCTAAAACAAAAATTCCCTATTCTAAAACTAATGCTCCCCATAAAATTAACCCCAAACCCTTATCTTAAAACTAAAGCCCCCGAAAACGAATTTGCCCCCCATAAAGCCCCTATTCTAAGACTAAAGTGTCTAAATAATCTAAATAATAAAAAACAATAATAATATATAATTGTAAACAAACAACAAACAAACAAAACTAAATAAATTATCAACTACCCTTCTACTCACTGCTACTCACTTAATATCTTCTACTCGCTGTTCCAAGTATTCGGTCTGGTCATCAGTGTCCAGATTCTTGATCCGAAGAAGCAATTAGGAGGTTAATACTATAGGCATTTTTATGTGCTGGGGTTATGACAGTTTATGGGGTTAATAGCATAGGGTTATTTTTGCAATGGGGCTGTGGAGGATTATGGGTTAATAGGATAGAGTGTGCTTACAATGGGGGTTGTGGCACTTTAGTTTACGGGGCATAGTGTTTTTTTTGTGATGGGGATGAGGAGGTTTAGGGGTTAATAGCATGGGGTTTTTTTGTGTCAAAGGGTTGTGTGATGTTTAGGGGTTAAAGGGTTACTAAACCCAAAATCTTTCTTTCATGATTCAGATAGAGAATAGAAATTTAAACAACATTACAATTTACTTCTATTATTTATTTTGCTTCATTTTTTAGATATCCTTAGTTGAAGAAAAAGCAATGCACATGGTAAGCCAATCACAGGAGGCTTCTATGTGCAGCAACTAATCAGCAGCTACTGAGCATATCTAGATATGCTTTTCAGCAAAGAATATCAAGAGAATAAAACAAATTAGATAATATAAGTAAATTAGAAAGATGTTTAAAATTGCCTTCTCTTTCTAAATTATGAAAGAAAAAATGTGTGTTTCATGTACTTTTAATATAGCACAGTTTTTTTTAATTATAAGGTTATGGTGGTTTAGGGGTTAATAGCATAGGTGGTTTATTGCGGTGTTAAAATAAAAGTTTTTTTTTCAGTGGGGGGTTTGTGGGGGTTTGAGAAATAACAGCTCTTGTTTTTAAGTGATGGGATATGTTCTTTTGGGGGGTTTGTTGTTGATTAAAAGAATAACAACTAAGCAAATGTATGTGATACATTCATTTCTTATTCTTCAAATTAGTTTTGCATGTAATGAAACAGAGAATTTGTTAAATTCTGCATTATTTTTAAAACGAATGCACATCTTTAATAACTATCATACTTAAGCTGTCCAGGAGTTTAATGGCTCAATCAATTCAGCACCTTTTATTAATTTCTATGGGAACTGTTATGACTGTATAAGCAAACTGTGATTTTTTTCTGATCCTCAGTATAGTGGATTACAAAGGAATGATCCTCAGCATGAACTCGGTGAACCCCCTACCACACGCTAACCCTAACTACCACTCATCTGACCACACCAAGCACAAATAAACTTCACTCCAATATAACAAAATACCATATTACTGCTGTCCCTAATCAACAAATTAACCTAGCTGTGATTTCCCTAACTGCAGATTGACCTAACCTCACTATCGCAACCCTTTCATTTCCCTGCGCTGTCTCAAACCCTCTACCAGAAGTAAACATAATTTTGAACTTCACCACAAAAAAATACTTAATTGTTCTGTCCTGGTACAAAAGTCAAATAAAGGGACAGTCTACTCCAGCATTATTATTGTTTAAAAAGATAGATAATCCCTTTATTACCTATTTCCCAGTTTTGCATAACCAACACAGTTATATTAATACACTTTATACCTCTGTGATTATCTTGTATCTAAGCCTCTGGTGATTGCCCCTTTTTTAGTTATTTTGACAGACTTGCATTTTAGCCAATCAGTGCTGACTCATAAATAACACGGGAGTGAGCACAAAGTTATCTACATGGCTCACATGAGCTAGCACTGTCTAGCTGTAAAAAAACATCTAAATGCACTGAGCTAAGAGGTGGCCTTTAAGGTCTTAGATATAAGCATATGAGCCTACCTAGGTTTAGCTTTCAACAAAGATTACAAAGAGAACAAAGCAAATTTAATGATAAAAGTTCATTAGAAATTTGTTTAAAATTCCATGCCCTATCTGAATCATAAAAAATTTATTTGGACTATACTGTTCCTTTAACTTTATCTGTTCTTACCTAAACACCTATTCCAATTGGCCATAACCACAACAACTCCTAGCCATTACAAACTATTAATATATGTAACCAATTAGAACTTTATGTGGGCTCAACTTTGTTAGTCTTCTCATTAACAATCCTGACTTTTTTAACATTAACGAATCTGGATTGTTAAAAAATAAAATATAAATAAAAATATTTGTAAATAGAAGAAGAACCTCTTTTACAGTTTCGTCTATGGTGTGACAGAACAAGAAAACAACCCTACTGCTTATGGCTGGAAGAAGAAGACAATAAAGTACTGATATGAATAATGACCAGCAATATAGTCTGGCAATACATCTGTAGATATCTCTCCATCACTGTCTTGCCACTAATTGCCAACTCCTTCAATGGCTGCCACTGCCATCTTTGACTCCTTACATAGGGCCTGTTGATCAAAGATTTTCCTGCTTGGAAATAAATGAAAGTGCAGATTTCACAGGGGCTGAACCCACTAAGTGCTGTATAAAAAAGAACGGGAACCTGGAAGCTGAAAAGAGATGAGAGATATCTCCCATAAAGTTCTCCAATCAGATTAAATGATCTCAAATTATTCTTCAGCACTCAGAGATCTCTCACAATATTCTAGAGAGTAAAATTTTGCTATACTTCTCTAAGGGTCATTCCCTGCATTTCTATGGCCCTGATATTCAAAGCATCGACAGACTGTTGGTAAACTGCTTTGCTGGCCTTGCAGTCTGAAGGTCTTTCGAGATATTCTGAATAAAGGGGAGTGTCTGAGCAATGCAGCCGACATTGCAGCTCGGGGGGGGGGGGGCATATCTGAAGTGTGTCTACATAGCGCATATAGTGCTCTCACTGAAACTAAAAATAGTTTCAGTGTATGCACACTTCAAATATTGCCGTGGGGATCTAAGTTTTACAACACCTACTCTAACTAGCTCAAGCAATGTACTCTCGACAGCTGATAGCTGGCAATACAAACATGGCCACTACCCTCCTCACAACCTGCACTTTGCTACTTTGAACATATCAATCTTATGTCAATGTGTCTGAATCAATGTGCAGGCTACTCCCACTAGCATGCCCCTCTATCTCCCCCTGAATGCCTATAACTATGTCACGCCCAGTGTTCCCTCTGAGGCCAATTTTGTGAGAGGGCCAGTGTAATGTATCAGTCAATCATGACTGTCTCTTTAAATAATTTCCTCCTATCAAACTTAGTGCCCATTTAAGGGATCCTCCCTCCTCCACAATTGCTTCAGTTAATGTGCTGTTTTGTATGGTGCACTACTATACTCTGAGCCTTGCTGTTTTGCCTGCTGATTTAATCCCCTGTTTGTCAGCTTCCAGCTTGTTTCAGGATTCTCAAGTTTGCCTGTCTAATTCTCAACCACCAGATCTCCTTTACTGCTTGCCAACTATATTCAGGATTGCTTCTCAAACATATTGGAGTTTCCCTGTCATTCTTCCACCTGACTGCCTTCATTTCCTGTTTGCCTGCTACAGCTGCAAAGTGGATCCTTGCAGTCTCTCTTGTGAACAGTTTACACTGGATCATTATTATGATGCGTAGAGCACCAACAGATTCCGCAGCGCTATAAACAAAGGCAGAGTACAAAAAAACAATTATAGGGATCAAATGGGTAGAGGGCCCTGCCAAGAGTTGCACTGTTGTAGTCAGCTCTTAAGAAGGTGATCTACAAACAGCTGGACTTTTAGGCTTACATGCTAAGGGGGTTTAGGGGAAAGCAATGGAGGAGAGGAACTGGTATAAAGAAAGGTTAGCGTAAGTTGTATGAATCCCGGAACAGTAGAGTCTTTAGGAGCACTTGAAGCTTTTAAAACTAGAAGAGAGTCTTGTGGAGTGAGGCAGAGAGTTCCACAAGATGGGAGCCAGTCTGGAGAAGTCATGTGTGTGTGATGAGGTGACAGGAGAGGAGGAGAGTAGGAGGTCATGAGCAGAGCGAAGGGGATGGGAGGGAGAGTATCTGGAGACAAGGTCTGAGATATAGGGGGGAGCAGTGCAGTTGAGTGCTTTGTATGTCAGAATGAGAATTTTGTGTTTGATTCTAGAGGCAAGAGGAAACCAGTGAAGGGATTGGCAGAGAGGTGCAGCAGATGAAGAGCGACGTGTAAGGAAGATGAGTCTGGCAGAGGCATTCATTATGGATTGTAAAGGAGCTAGGTGGCAGGTGGGGAGACCAGAGAGGACAGAGTTGCAGTAATCGAGGCGGGAAAGAATGAGAGAATGGATTAAAATCTTAGTTGTGTCTTGTGTAAGGAAGTGTCTAATTTTAGAGATGTTTTTAAGGTGGAAGAAGCAGGCTTTAGCCAATGACTGAATGTGAGGAGTGAAAGTAAAATCTGAGTCAAATGTGACCCCGAGACATTGGGCATGCGGGGTAGGGGTAATGATGGAGTTGTTGACAGTTATAGAAAGATTGGGGGTGGAGAGTTTAGAAGAAGGGGGGAAAATAAAGAGCTCAGTTTTGGAGAGATTTAGCTTGAGGTAGTGAGAGGACATCCAGTTAGAGATGTGAGAAAGACAGTTAGTGACACGGGTTAGCAAGGAAGGAGATAGGTCTGGTGCAGAGAAGTAGATTTGGGTGTCGTCAGCATACTAATGATATTGTAAACCGTGGGATTTTATTAGGGAACCTAGTGATGACGTGTAGATTGAGAAGAGAAGGGGACTGAGGGCAGAGCCTTGCGGTACTCCGACAGAAAGTCGTGACAGGGCAGAGGAGGCCCCAGAGAAGGCTACACTAAAGGTACGGTTTGATAAGTAGGAAGAGAGCCACTAGAGGGCTGTGTCACAGATGACGAAGGATTGGAGGGTTTGGAGCAAAAGAGGGTGGTCAACAGTGTTAAAGGCTGTGGACAGATCAAGGAGGATAAGCAGAGAGAAGAGGCCTTTTGATTTTGCTGTAAGTAGGTTGTTGGTAACCTTTACAATTGCTGTCTCTGTGGAGTGATAGGGACGAAATACAGATTTCAATGGGTCAAGGAGGGAGTTTATTGTAAGGAAATGGGATAGGCGTGCATAAGCTAGTTTTTTGAAGAACTTTGATCCAAGAGGGAGGAGGGAAATAGGGCGGTAGTTGGATGGGGAGGTAGGATCAAGGGAAGGTTTTTTGAGGATAGGTGTGACCTGTGCATATTTCAGAGATGAGGGAAATATACCGGTGCTGAGGGAGAGGTTGAAAGTGTGTGTGAGTATAGGGGTAAGGGTGGCAGAGAGGGAGGGGAGTAGCTGTGAGGGGATAGGGTCAAGCGGACAGGTAGTGAGGTGAGAGCGCAGTATAAGTGTTGAAAATTCTTCCTCAGTAATAGGGGAGAATGAGCTAAGTTTACGGTTATGTGGGTTGTGGTTGATTGAGAGCATTTGAGGGGGTGAGAGAATGGAATTATGTTGAGAGTTGATTTCATTTCTGATGGAGTCAATTTTGTTATGGAAGTGGTTGGCAAAGTCTTGAGCTGACAGAGAAGTTGTATTAGGAGGTGGGGGAGGACGGAGAAGATTATTGAAAGTGGAGAGCAAACGTTTTGAGTTTGAAGAAAGTTTAGAGATAGGAGTAGAGAAGTAGTGTTGCTTATGGAAATTAAGGGCAGAGTAGTAGGAGTTCAAAATAAATTTGTAATGTTGAAAATCAGAACTCCTAGATTTTCTCCAGTGCCGCTCAGCAGTACGGGAACATCTGCGTAGGTATCGTGTCAGAGGAGTATGCCAGGGCTGAGGATGAGTGTTTAATTTCCGAGCTATGGTAAGAGGGGCGAGATTGTCAAGGACGGATGTAAGGGTGGAATTATAGTGGCAGATAGATTGGTCAGAGCAGGAGAAAGATGAGAGGAGAGGTTAGAGGAAATAAGAAAGCTGTTGTTGATCTAATGACATAATGATTCTGTGAAGTTTGGTGTGAGGAGCAGAAGGAGGGAGAGTTGTAGGGAGGGATGATATGTTGCAAGTAAGGAGATGGTGGTCAGAAAGAGGAAAGGGGGAGTTTGTGAAGTTTGAGGGAGTGCATCGATAGCTAAAGATCAGGTCAAGGGAGTGACCACCAGATTTTTCCTGCCTCTTCATAAAACCTTACAGGTACTGATTTACTAATCTTCAGTTTGTGCACATCACCTTACCAACCTGTGTGTTCTTTCTGAAGTATTAAGTATGTGCTAGGAATTTCATTATAACATTCTTTTGAACTCCATTTTAGCTAAGGTTTATCTGAGTAATGCTACATAGTATTTTCTATCAGAGCATAACTTCTCATTTTGTTTCTGATAATACTTCTAGCCACAAACTTATCATATATACATATATAAGCAACACGTATCTGTAAAAAGGACTATCATTGCAGTTTAACTGAAGCCTACATCGAGATATATATATATATATATATATATATATATATATATATATATATATATATATATATATATATATATATATATATATATATATATATATATATATATATTTATACCTGTATATATAGTTTAAAAAAACTATTTCCTTTTTTTTTTATTCTATTCTACCTATGAAAATAGATCCTACGGAACTAGAATTACACTTTAGCACACTTAATCAAAAGGTGGATTACTTGGCCAGGGGTTTAACAGAAGTACAGGCAGAGGTATTAACCTTAAAATGACTTTTTAAAGATATAGTTACTACTAAAACATCTGAATCACCTGAACCCACTCTTAACCCTCCTACTCCATTTTCTGGGAAAAGGTCTGATTTCAGACACTTTAAAAAATGTTTGTCTCCTTATGTTCTTATTAAAACCAAGAACATACAGCACAGATAAAGTCAAAGTCTGTACTGTGATTTCATACTTAAAGGGTATGGGCAGACAGATTTTTGGAAAAGGAAGACCCCATCCTCAATTCCCTGGATTACTTTTTTGCCACCATGGGGACCCTGTATGAGGATGTAAACAAGCAATTAACAGCCGAGACTAATCAGATCTCTTAAACAAGGGAAACGCCCTGTAGAGGAATACATGGCAGATTTCCAGATGTGGAGCACAGACTCAGAGTGGAATCAACTAAGTCTCAGAAGCCAATTTAGATTGGGTTTAGCGGAACATCTTAAGGATGAGTTAGCCCAACTCAAACTCCCAGACACCCTTGATGCTCTCATTAAAATATGCATTTCCTTGGACAGACGTTATAGAGGGAGGAAGTCAGAAAAAACGAATTCCCAACTCTACCTAAAAGAAATGCCTACTTATATTCCAGAGAAATTTTCTCAGACTTCAGTCTCCATGGATATAGGTGCCGCAAAGGGACCCCTATCACAAGAAGAAAAGCTTAGAAGGAAGTTGGCTAATCTCTGCCTATATTGTGCTAGCAGTGAGCATACTATTTCTTCTAGCCCTTGCCTCCTTCGTCATAAGAAGTATAAGCTTTCTAATATATAATCTATACATACTCCTAAGTTTGCTTCTCATTACTCACTTACCTAGTCTTTACAGTGGGATCACCAAGTCATCCAAACTGAGGGAATGATTGACTCTGGAGCCTATGGAACATTTATTGATTTATCATTGGTTAAAAAGAATAAAATACAGTGTGTGTTGAAGCAAACCCCAGTGCATATCAGAATTATTGATGGGTCTACTTATTTAAAAGCACCAATTACACATCATACTATTCCGATTTTGACTACCACTCCTTGTGGTCACACAGAGTATATTACATTCAACATTATACACTCTACCATACACCCTATAATTTTGGGACACCCTTGGTTGGTAAAACACAATCCTGTTATAAATATGCCACAAAATAAGATATCTATTCAGTCATCCTACTGTAAATATACTTGTTTTCCTCATGTAGTCGTATGCAATACTTCCTCTTCCCTTCCGGCATAATATTTAGACTTCAAAGAAGTTTTTGATGTAAAGGAAGCCGAAACGCTTCCACCTCTTCGCCCGTACGATTGTCACATTGACACCCTACCAGGAACAAAGATTCCTTACGGCAGGATTTACCCACTCTCAGAACAAGAATTACAATTTCTTCGTGAAAATTTACAGGAGAATTTAAGAAAAGGATTCATATCCCCATCAACATCACCAGCCGCATCCAGAATCTTTTTGTACGGAATAAGGACGCATCTCTTCGTCCAATCATTGACTACAGAGCTCTCAATAATATAACGTTCCTGCTTATTCCGGAATTACTGGAATGCCTCACTCATGCATCTCTATATACTAAACTCGACTTAAAGGGGGCCTACAATCTCATTCGCATAAAAGAAGGGGACGAATGGAAGACAGCTTTTATAACCCGCTATGGTCTTTTCCAATATAACATGATGCCCTTTGGGCTATGTAATGCCCCAGTCACCTTCCAGTATTTCATCAATTAAATCTTTAAAGACCTGCTAGATATATGTGTCGTAGTCTATCGCAACGATATTCTCATATATTCTAGATCTCTGCAAGAACATTTTGTTCACAAACACAAGGTCCTCTCTCGTCTTTAATAACATCATTTATTTGCCAAGATGGAGAAATGTCAAACCACTATTAAATTCCTTGGTTATGTAATTTCACCTGAAGGAATCCAAATGGATGCAAATAAAGTTTCCACTATCACTCACTGGCCTCAACCTGACAACAACAGATCCCTACAGAAATTACTTAGATTTGCAAATTTTTATAGGAAGTTCATTCCTAATTACTCCACTATAGTAAAACCTCTAACCCAACTTACTGGAAACTCCCAATAATTTTGGTCATATGGGGCTGATCATGCCATCAAAATGCTGAAGAATAGTTTCACCTCTGCTTCCATACTACAATTACCTGATCCCCAGAAACAATATGTTCTCGAGGTTGATGCCTCAAATGTTGGCATAGGAGCTATTCTTTCTCAGCAGAACACTGTTTCATCTACTATCCATCCAATAGCTTAATTTTCAAGAGTGTTAATACAACTACTCCTTCGGAGATAAGGAACTGTTAGTCATCAAGTCTGCATTACAAAACTGGTGCCATCTTTTGGAAGAAACTAAATTCCCTTTTGTAATATACACAGATTATAAGAATCTGGAGTACCTGAGAACTAATAAAACTCTATCCTCCCGTCAAGTTAGATGGTCCCTCTTCTTGGATAGGTTTGATTTTATAATTACCTATAGACCTGGATCAAAGACTGCTAAAGCCGATATACTGTCCTGTTTAACTGAGAACTACTATAAATCAAATGTTTCCACTGTGATACCTTCTCACAAGATTGTTGGATTTTCTACTACCCTAGAACAGGACATCCTGAAAGCTCTGGAATCAGATCCTGCAATACCTTCAGAATCCTTAACCAAGACTTCCTCTGGTTTATATCTCTATCAAGACCGCTTATATATTCCACTATCCTTAAGACAACGTATTCTTCAGCATTTCCATGACAACCCCCTATCAAGGCACCCTGGTATGTCTAGAACACTTTCTCTTCTCAAAAGATACTTTTGGTGGCCCAAGATTACTCAAACTGTTCATGACTATGAACTGTGCCCGGAACAAAAACGATCGTAAAAAACCTGTTGGCCATTTGTTACCTCTACCTATTCCCAAAAGACCCTGGGAGTTTGTTTCTATGGATTTTATAGTTGATCTTCCATTATCTCAGTCACACTCTACCATCCTGGTGGTGATTGACCACTTAACCAAATTATCTCATTTCATTCCACTTAAGACCTTACCCACAGCCCTTAAAACTGCAGAAGTTTTCGTTAATCATATTGTCAGATTACATGGGATAACTTCCACCATTCTCAGTGACAGGGGGACACAGTTCATGCCCAAATTTTGGAGACAATTGTGTCGACTTCAAGATTCAAGATTGAATCTAGGTTTTCCTCAGCATGTCATCCTCAGATAATGGTCTCACTGAGAGAACCAATCAGATTCTGGAACAATACCTTTGCTTTTACACCTCACACCTTCAAGATGATTGGTTCTACTTCCATTGGCCAAATTCACTTACAATAATTCCACCAGTTCCTCTAAAAAAAACCTCATTTTTCGCTACATTCGGTTATCATCCTAACACCCTACCTACTTTGTCTAATTATAATAATTCACCTGCAGCCTATTATTTCACTAAAAATATTAAGGTGACATTGGCACTCTTGAAGGAACATTTGTCTGAAGCTAAAACTTCACAAAAACTCTATTACGACAAGAGACACTCACCATCCCCTCGATATAAAGTCGGGGACTTAATTTGGCTTTCAACAAAGAATTTACGGCTCAAAGTCCCCTCTAAAAAGTTAGCTTCTCAATACATTGGACCTTTTCCTATTCAGCAGGTGTTGAATCAGAATGCTGTGAGACTTACCCTTCCTAGTTCCTACAAGATACACCCTACTTTCCATGTATCTCTTTTGAAACCCTACACTGAAAGAGATGATCAGGGTCTACCTCCAACACCTCCTTCTCCTATACTGATCGATGACCACATTGAATATGAGGTACACTCAATACTTGACTCTAGACTGGTTTGTGGGAAGTTGGAATACCTTATTCACTGGAAAGGATATGGATCAGCGGAGGATTCCTGGGTATCCTCTACGGACATTCATGCCCATAGGCTAATCAGAACTTTTCATACTAAACATCCTTCTAAGCCAGTTGCAAATCCTTCTCGGGTGGGCCCTTGAAAGGGGGATCATGTAATGTATCAGTCAATCATGACTGTCTTTTTAAATAATCTCCTCCTATCAAACTTAGTGCCTATTTAAGGGATCCTCCCTCCTTCACAATTGCTTCAGTTAATGTGCTGTTTTGTATGGTGCACTACTATACTCTGGGTCTTGCTGTTTTGTCTGCTAATTTAATCCTCTGTTTGTCAGCTTCCAGCTTGTTTCAGGATTCTCAAGTTTGCCTGTCTAATTCTCAACCACTAGATCTCCTTTTCTGCTTGCCAGCTATATTCAGGATTGCTTCTCAAACATATTGGAGTTTCCCTGTCATTCTTCCACTTGACTGCCTTAATTTCCTGTTTGCCTGCTACAGCTGCAAAGTGGATCCTTGGAGTCTCTCTTGTGAACAGCTTACACTGGATTTTTCCTGCCTCTTCATAAAACCTAACAGGTACTGATTTACTAATCTTCAGTTTGTGCACATCACCTTACCAACCTGTGCGTTCTTTTGGAAGTATTAAGTATGTGCTAGGAAGTACATTATAACATTCTTTTGAACTCCATTTTAGCTAAAGTTTATCTGAGTAATACTACATAGTATTTTCTATCAGAGCATAACTTCTCATTTTGTTTCTGATAATACTTCTAGCCACAAACTTATCATATATACATATATAAGCAACATTTATCTGTAAAATGGAGTATCATTACACCAAACAATGAAATAGTTAATTAGGGCAATTAGCAAACACTGCAAAATGCAGACTGCAAGGTGTGGTTCCCTTGTTAACGCTCTCACTTCTGGAACGCACACAAAATTCGACTTAGAGGGAACACTGATCATGCCTAACCTACACTCACCCTTCTCAGCCTTTCTATCTCACACCAACCACCTACACCTACGCCACAGCTAACCTACATCCCCCCTACGCTGACCAGCTAACTCTCCCTGTGTCAGGGTACCAGGAACCAGACAGAGATGTGAAATGCTAAATTAATCACACCTTTTAAAAAATAACAAAAAGTGATGAGTCCATAAGCCAAATGACAATCTAGGAGTCAAAGCCAGAGCATATAGTCAGACAAGCAAGGTCAGGAACCAAAGTGAGTAGTCAGACGAGCTGGTTTTAGGTACACAAAGATCAGCGATTGCAGCAAAGTCATGAACAAGCCAGGGATCAAGAACCAGAAGGGACATCAAACAAGCCAGGTTATACACAGAGTCGGGAACACAGGAACTGAGAAAGATCAGCGACAACGCAAGGGCAATGGCAAACAGGACTAAGGCAGTTAAATTAGAAGTGATGACATCATCATTCTGTGTCCGCAACCTGTCTCTCTCCAATGATGTTCTCCAGGTTAGCCATAAGAGGGAGCCTGGAAGTAGTGAGCAGCGTTACACATGCTGCTACAGGCAAGGAGAAAACAAGTAAGTCAAATATGACAGCCAAGAAAAAATAAAAAGCTACAAATAACTAAAAACCCTGACACCCTGAATGCCTACACCAACTTCATGCCTAACCTACAACCCCCCACCCCACCACCCAAGAATGCCCAGCTAAGTCCCTAATACTGCCTACACTGATGTAATGTCTAATCTACACTCCTCTGGAACAGCCCAGTTAAATTTCACATACTGCCTACTGTCAAAAAATAACAACCTATAATAAACTATACTAAATAATAAACCTCCCCATTATAACTATGAAGCTATGTTGTTAAAATCAATAATAATAATGTGTCACAGAGATGCATTAAAACGCTTGCAGCTGACCACCGGAGAGCCAGCAAAACCTCACCGACTCAGCCGGGCTCCTGGAACTCAGCAACAGACCGAAATTGAGCCCTGGTTCACCACTTCTTAAAAGGGGTGCCGATTGAGTAGGGTGCAGGGGATGAAGTCATCCTTTAGTATGTTGTCAGCAATTTGATGAGTCACCCAGGGATACCACTTGTTTGGGGGTGCTACCTTCTGGGAGGAATCTTTTGCTCCCGCACTAACTTTTTTGCTCTTCTTGTTTTCCCAGCCCCTTTCAGTTCCCCCCCAGACCAACCTCATCAACAGTGCTAAACTGGAAGCTTCTAAGTAAGTTTTTAAAAGGTTTTATTCTGGAATCTTATGTCAGCATATGTGCATATTCTTCTTTATAGTAGTGTCTATTACATGCAGGTATATAAAATTGGTGTATACTGTCCCTTTAAATTTGCATAATTTGAGAACCACAGTTATGCACATTATGTTTCTCCTGTGATACCTTGCAGAGTAGATTGTACAAATAAACTTAAATAGAACAGTATAAAAAAATCACAGAAAGCTAATTAAATGAAAAATACATTCACCTAGATTACGAG
The DNA here is from genome assembly GCF_027579735.1 of Bombina bombina. Lineage (NCBI taxonomy): Eukaryota > Metazoa > Chordata > Amphibia > Anura > Bombinatoridae > Bombina > Bombina bombina. The sequence continues at coordinate 60,511,514 of NC_069501.1, forward strand.
GCTTGCGTTAGCCTTAAAAAGCAGCGTTGAGAGGTCCCAATGCTGCTTTTTAATGCCCGCTGGTATTACGAGTCTTGCAGGTACAGGTGTACCGCTCACTTTTTTCCCGCGACTCGAGCATACCGCAAACCCACTTACGTAGATTGCATATCCTATCTTTTCAATGGGATTTTCCTAACACCGGTATTACAAGTCTTGGAAAAAGTGAGCAGTACAGCCTCTCCTGTCAAGACTCCTACCGCATTTAAAAGTCAGTAGTTAAGAGTTTTATGGGCTAACGCCGTAACATAAAACTCTTGACTAAAGTGCTAAAAAGTACACTAACACCATAAACTACCTATTAACCCCTAAACTGAGCCCCCCCCCCCACATCGCAAACACTTAAATAACATTTTTAACCCCTAATCTGTCGACCGGTCATCGCCGCCACTTTAATAAATATATTAATCCCTAAATCGCCGCACTCCTGCCTCACAAACACTAGTTAAATTGTATTAACCCCTAATCTGCCGTCCCTAATAGTTACATTGTAGCTAGCTTAGGATTTATTTTTATTTTACAGGCAAGCTTGTATTTATTTTAACTAGGTACAATAGTTATTAAATAGTTATTAACTATTTAATAACTTCCTAGTTAAAATAAATACAAATATACCTGTAAAATAAAACCTATCCTAAGCTACAATTACACCTAACACTACACTATAATTAAATAAATTACCTAAATTAACTACAATTAATTACAATTAAATTAAATAAACTAAAGTGTGGCAAAAAACAAACACTAAATTACAGAAAATAATAAAATAATTACAATTTTTTTAAACTAATTACACCTAATCTAATGCCCCTAATAAAATAAAAAAGCCCCCCAAAATAAAAAAAAATCCCTACCCTATACTAAATTACAAATAGCCCTTAAAAGGGCTTTTTGCGGGGCATTGCCCCAAAGTAATCAGCTCTTTTACCTGTAAAAAAAAGTACAATACCCCCCCAACATTAAAATCCACCACCCACACACCCAACCCTGCTCTAAAACCCACACAATCCCCCCTTAATAAAACCTAACACTACCCCCTTGAAGATCACCCTACCTTGAAACGTCTTCACCCAACCGGGCAGAAGTGGTCCTCCAGACAGTCAGAAGTTTTCATCCTATCCGGGCAGAAGAGGTCCTCCAGACGGCCAGAAGTCTTAATCCAGACAACATCTTCTATCTTCATCCATCCGGAGCGGAGCGGGTCCATCTTCAGGACATACGACATGGAGCATCCTCTTCGTTCGACGGCGACTGGAACAATGACGGGTCATTAAAATGACATCATCCAAGATGGCGTCCCTTCAATTCCCATTGGCTGATAGAATTCTATCAGCCAATCGGAATTAAGGTAGAAAAAATCCTATTGGCTGATCCAATCAGCCTTAAAACCCACCACCCACACAACCAACCCTACTCTAAAACCTACCCAATACCCCCTTAAAAAAACCTAACACTAACCCCTTGAAGATCACCTTACCGGGAGAAGTCTTCATCCAACTGGGCCGAAGTCCTCAATGAAGCTGGGAGAAGTCTTCATCCAAGCCGGGTGAAGTGGTCCTCCAGACGGGCAGAAGTCTTCATCCAGACGGTGTTTTCTATCTTCATCCATCTAGCGCTGAGTGGGTCCATCTTCAAGACATCCGACGCAGAGCATCCTCTTCAATCGATGGCTAACACTGAATGAAGGTTCCTTTAAATGACGTCATCCAAGATGGCGTCCCTTCAATTCTGACTGGCTGATAGAATTCTATCAGCCAATCGGAATTAAGGTAGAAAAAATCCTATTGGCTGATTGGATCAGCCAATTGGATTGAGCTGACATTATATTAGCTGATTGGAACAGCCAATAGAATGCCAGCTCAATCATATTGGCTGATCCAATCAGCCAGTTGGATTGAACTTCAATCCTATTGGCTGATTGCATCAGCCAATAGGATTTTTTCTACCTTAATTTCGTTTGGCTCATAGAATTCTATCAGCCAATCAGAATTGAAGGGACGCCATCTTGGATGATGTCATTTGAAGGAACCTTCATTCAGTGTTAGCCATCGATTGAAGAGGATGCTCCGCATTGGATGTCTTGAAGATGGACCCGCAACCGCACCAGATGGATGAAGATAGAAGATGCCATCTGGATAAAGACTTCTGCCCATCTGGAAGACCACTTCTGCCCAGCTTGGATGAAGACTTCTCCCGGTAAGGTGATCTTCAAGGGGTTAGTGTTAGGTTTTTTAAGGGGGTATTGGGTGGGTTTTAGAGTAGGGTTGGCTGTGTGGGTGGTGGGTTTTAATGTTGGGGGGGATTTGTAATTCTTTTTACAGGTAAAAGAGCTGATTATTTTGGGGCAATGCCCTGCAAAAGGCCCTTTTAAGGGCTATTTGTAATTTAGTGTAGGGTAGGGCTTTTTTATTTTGTGGGGGCTTTTTTATTTTGTTAGGGGGATTAGATTAGGTGTAATTAGTTCAAAAATCTTGTAATTTGTTTATTATTTTCTGTAATTTAGTGTTTGTTTTTTTGTACTTTAGATAATTTAATTTAATTGTTTTTGATTGTATTTAATTTAGGGAATTAATTTAATTATAGTGTAGTGTTAGGTGTAATTGTAACTTAGGTTAGGTTTTATTTTACAAGTACTTTTGTATTTATTTTAGCTAGGTAGTTATTAAATAGTTAATAACTATTTTTTTTTTAATACATTTTTTTTTGAGGTTTTGCACAATAAAACATAAGACATAAATCGCCTTTTTGATAGCAGAAGGAGATAAAAAGTACTATTAGACAACATATATCAACAATCATAATGTTCAGCATAGATAGGCAGATGAAACCTCGATTTTTTGGTATATTAGCATAAGTGTCTGACCTAGCGAAGACTCATTTTTAAGCCAAATGGCCAATTAGTATAGTAGCTAACTGATGGTCAAGTAGATAGCTCTTAAAGAGCTGTAACAATAGTAGAAGTGAATATACGTTATGGGGGGGTGAGTTTCAGCGGGTAAGCACCGCTCTTAAAATGAGGAGGGGTTTGGGGTGGCGGAGCCATATGCACAAGTTCTTATATGTAATAACTTTACTCTGGCGTATCCTTGGGGACCATATAGCCAGTTAGGGCATACGGTATAAGTAAATCTTAAGAGGCTGACGTCTGAATATACATGTGTGGCATAATGAAGATATATAATAGGTCGAACAAATGTCTACTCTAGTATTGCAGCATTGCAGTCTCTGATATAACTCAGTGGATAGGAGAGTAGCATTAATCAATCAATTTTTCAAACCGATATTATACTTTGTCTATACACTCAGATAAATGGAGCAAAAGAAACAAAAAAAAACAAAAAAAAAAACCCCAACATTTTACAGTTTCATAAAGTGTTATGCATACTTATTAAACATTTATATCAAAAGTAAGTCATATTATAGCCAAACTACCATTAATAAAATAATTTTACGTTGACAAGTTGAAATGCCTGTCCTAACTCCATTGGTGAAGAATCTGACATGGTGAAGCGCAAGTGTCTGTCTATTTCTAAATAATGGCGCAATTAGCAAGGTGCTCATAGTCAGTGTCAATGTAGGGGCATCATGACCACGCTAGAGCAAACAACTTTGATAAAAAATATCGCTCTGCAGTATTATATCTAGTATTTACACACGCCCATGGCCAAACATTATACTCCTATCTCCACAATTATAGGCATATGTCTATGTAACTCATTCAATACTTCATGACTTGGGGTTGTAAAAACATATTCATAAGATAATATAATGCGATATACGCCTATCAATAACTAAGTAGTGGGGTTTCCTAGTTTATTAACACAATAGTACAGTGCAGTGCGTTGTGACACAAAAAAGAAAAAAAATTGTAATCCGCTGTTATAGAACTGCAGTGCAAAGAGTAGCTATGTTATGGGGCACTTAAGGTATATTACATGAGAAATAAGATAACAGTGTCATGATTCAACAAAGAGTAGATATCCTAAAATAGCTCCTATAATGCAATAGAGTTACAGCCCAAAATAGCCTATTCAAACATAATGTATCTATGAATTAGTAGTGTCTCTTCAGTTAGCAGAGCAAGTTTATGAAAGTATGCGTATTTATAAGACCTACGAATATACTAGAGAGACGTCATATTTAGGCGTGTGAGAGAATAGGAGTAGTAGCTATAACTACATGAGCTTACTCAGAGTGTCATTCAGAGTATTAACATTATTCATGCCCAGTGGTGAGCTAAGCACACAATGCAGTCATTTGCTGATAGAATAATATCAATAATAAAATGCGGGGCAAATAACCTAAAGTTATAGGAATATTTACAAACAAAATAGTTATCGCTCTTAACCTGCCATGGGTTTAAAGTTCAATATTACATCTTGGCTTGTGCAGTAAAAGATCTTAAACACATATTCAAAAATGTACCACAGACAAAATTACTACTTAATACGTAAAACAAAGGATGAGTGTAAATTACTAATATTAACTAGGACCTAGATTTGGAGTTTGGCGTTAGCCGTGAAAACCAGCGTTAGAGGCTCCTAACGCTGGTTTTAGGCTACCGCCGGTATTTGGAGTCACTCAAAATAGGGTCTAACGCTCACTTTTCAGCCGCGACTTTTCCATACCGCAGATCCCCTTACGTCAATTGCGTATCCTATCTTTTCAATGGGATTTTTCTAACTCCGGTATTTAGAGTCGTTTCTGAAGTGAGCGTTAGACATCTAACGACAAAACTCCAGCCGCAGGAAAAAAGTCAGTAGTTAAGAGCTTTCTGGGCTAACGCCGGTTTCTAAAGCTCTTAACTACTGTACTCTAAAGTACACTAACACCCATAAACTACCTATGTACCCCTAAACCGAGGTCCCCCCACATCGCCGACACTCGAATACATTTTTTAACCCCTAATCTGCCGACCGCCACCTACGTTATCCTTATGTACCCCTAATCTGCCCCCCTCAACGTCGCCTCCACCTGCCTACACTTATTAACCCCTAATCTGCCTAACGGACCTGAGCACTACTATAATAAAGTTATTAACCCCTAATCCGCATCACTAACCCTATAATAAATAGTATTAACCCCTAATCTGCCCTCCCTAACATCGCCGACACCTAACTTCAATTGTTAACCCCTAATCTGCCGACTGGAGCTCACCGCTACTCTAATAAATGTATTAACCCCTAAAGCTAAGTCTAACCCTAACACTAACACCCCCCTAAGTTAAATATAATTTACATCTAACGAAATTAATTAACTCTTATTAAATAAATTATTCCTATTTAAAGATAAATACTTACCTGTAAAATAAATCCTAATATAGCTACAATATAAATTATAATTATATTATAGCTATTTTAGGATTAATATTTATTTTACAGGTAACTTTGTATTTATTTTAACCAGGTACAATAGCTATTAAATAGTTAAGAACTATTTAATAGCTAAAATAGTTAAAATAATTACAAAATTACCTGTAAAATAAATACTAACCTAAGTTACAATTAAACCTAACACTACACTATCAATAAATTAATTAAATAAACTACCTACAATTACCTACAATTAACCTAACACTACACTATCAATAAATTAATTAAATACAATTCCTACAAATAAATACAATTAAATAAACTAGCTAAAGTACAAAAAATAAAAAAGAAATGTTACAAAAAATAAAAAAATATTTACAAACATAAGAAAAATATTACAACAATTTTAAACTAATTACACCTACTCTAAGCCCCCTAATAAAACAACAAAGCCCCCCAAAATAAAAATGTCCTACCCTATTCTAAATTACTAAAGTTAAAAGCTCTTTTACCTTACCAGCCCTGAACAGGGCCCTTTGCGGGGCATGCCCCAAGAAGTTCAGCTCTTTTGCCAGTAAAAAAAAAACATACAATACCCCCCCCCAACATTACAACCCACCACCCACATACCCCTAATCTAACCCAAACCCCCCCTTAAATAAACCTAACACTAAGCCCCTGAAGATCATCCTACCTTGTCTTCACCTCACCAGGTATCACCGATCCGTCCTGGCTCCAAAATCTTCATCCAACCCAAGCGGGGGTTGGCGATCCATCATCCGGTGGCTGAAGAGGTCCAGAAGAGGCTCCAAAGTCTTCATCCTATCCGGGAAGAAGAGGCGATCCGGACCGGCAACCATCTTGATCCAAGCGGCATCTTCTATCTTCATCCGATGACGACCGGCTCCATCCTGAAGACCTCCACCGCGGACCCATCTTCTTCCGGCGACGTCCAACTGAAGAATGACGGTTCCTTTAAGGGACGTCATCCAAGATGGCATCCCTCGAATTCCGATTGGCTGATAGGATTCTATCAGCCAATCGGAATTAAGGTAGGAATATTCTGATTGGCTGATGGAATAAGCCAATCAGAATCAAGTTCAATCCGATTGGCTGATCCAATCAGCCAATCAGATTGAGCTCGCATTCTATTGGCTGATCGGAACAGCCAATAGAATGCGAGCTCAATCTGATTGCTGATTGGATCAGCCAATCGGATTGAACTTGATTCTGATTGGCTGATTCCATCAGCCAATCAGAATATTCCTACCTTAATTCCGATTGGCTGATAGAATCCTATCAGCCAATCGGAATTCGAGGGACGTCATCTTGGATGACGTCCCTTAAAGGAACCATCATTCTTCAGTTGGACGTCGCCGGAAGAAGATGGGTCCGCGGTGGAGGTCTTCAGGATGGAGCCGGTCGTCATCAGATGAAGATAGAAGATGCCGCTTGGATCAAGATGGTTGCCGGTCCGGATCGCCTCTTCTTCCCGGATAGGATGAAGACTTTGGAGCCTCTTCTGGACCTCTTCAGCCACCGGATGATGGATCGCCAACCCCCGCTTGAGTTGGATGAAGATTTTGGAGCCAGGACGGATCGGTGATACCTGGTGAGGTGAAGACAAGGTAGGATGATCTTCAGGGGCTTAGTGTTAGGTTTATTTAAGGGGGGTTTGGGTTAGATTAGGGGTATGTGGGTGGTGGGTTGTAATGTTGGGGGGGGGGTATTGTATGTTTTTTTTTACAGGCAAAAGAGCTGAACTTCTTTGGGCATGCCCCGCAAAGGGCCCTGTTCAGGGCTGGTAAGGTAAAATAGCTTTTAACTTTTGTAATTTAGAATAGGGTAGGGCATTTTTTATTTTGGGGGGCTTTGTTGTTTTATTAGGGGGCTTAGAATAGGTGTAATTAGTTTAAAATTGTTGTAATATTTTTCTTATGTTTGTAGATATTTTTTTATTTTTTGTAACTTAGTTCTTTTTTATTTTTTGTACTTTAGTTAGTTTATTTCATTGTAGTTATTTGTAGATATTGTATTTAATTAATGTATTGATAGTGTAGTGTTAGGTTTAATTGTAGGTAATTGTAGGTATTTTATTTAATTAATTTAATGATAGTATAGTGTTAGGTTTAATTGTAACTTAGGTTAGGATTTATTTTACAGGTAATTTTGTACTTATTTTAACTAGGTAACTATTAAATAGTTCTTAACTATTTAATAGCTATTGTACCTGGTTAAAATAATTACAAAGTTGCCTGCAAAATAAATATTAATCCTAAAATAGCTACAATGTAATTATAATTTATATTGTAGCTATATTAGGGTTTATTTTACAGGTAAGTATTTAGCTTTAAATAGGAATAATTTATTTAATAAGAGTTAATTAATTTCGTTAGATTAAAATTATATTTAATTTAGGGGGGTGTTAGTGTTAGGGTTAGACTTAGCTTTAGGGGTTAATCCATTTATTAGCGTAAATGCGTAAGCAACTCTGGTATTGAGAGTTGAAGCTGCGTTAAAAATGCTCTACGCTCCTTTTTTGGAGCCTAACGCAGCCTTTATGTGGACTCTCAATACCAGAGTTATTTTTATGGTGCGGCCAGAAAAAAGCCGGCGTTAGTTTTTCGGGTCGTTACCGACAAAACTCCAAATCTAGCCGTAGGTGTTTTATGCTTCCCATAAGTTATAGTTATAACAGTGCCTCATGGACTAAAGGGTTATTTAAGACAAACATAAAAGCATATGCAATTACAACTTAAGGTATAATATGAGAATAGGTATATACCCTGGTAATTAACTCACTGTTGAATTCAGAAATTACCGTAATATTATCACTGTCAAAAAAACAGCCGGTGCTATGCCACGAGAGGCGTAAGTAGTGACACAAAACAATCGGTGAGATGGCATTAAATACTATACACATAGCTCCAGTGTGCATCTTAGAAACATAGTGGTAAGGTAACTTGCTTTACAATATTGATTATATATGAGACAACTAGGGTATCTTTGCTTAGGGGAACATGTAACAGGCTATTGAGGGTACATAAAACAGATAGCTGGTGAAAGAACAGTTCAGGCTTACAGTATAAGAATTATCAGCAAACAATAAGTGGTATGTGCTTGAATCCTATTCCTGTGAGCTAAACATAAACTAAACCTATCCCATATATGTTAAAATCTATTATGGGCACAAATATATCCTATTTCAACCTACTTTTTCAAGCAGAATATCAGACAGGTAGTCCTGGTGTTATGTAAGTGGGAACAGTCGTCAAGAGTAGCCTAAGATTTATTATATCAGGAGGGGATTCAGGTGTAGTTCAATATGGCCAAACGTCAGAAGGCACCTTAAAATCAGTGCAGTGTCTACTGCATATGGCTCTAATAAACATTTAAGAGTCACAGCTGAGAGGAAGCCTGATGTTGGAGTGGATGGTTGAGGCTTCTGTGACACTAGCCATATTCACCCTACTCCAGCCTTTGTAAAGCGAGTTGAGGGTAAGTCCAATTCAGGTTGTAGCGTAAAACTGTATAGAATGCAGTTAACAGCGTGAGGGTTGACAGATTGGGTCTGTAGATAGCAGGATCCAATAAAATCCTCATGTGTGATGGGGTCTGAGCCCCTGATGCACAATACCTGTTGGTCACTCAGATCATCCATAGGCAAAAGCCTCTGTCTAACGGATGGAGTAAAGCTTTTCTGTGGCCACAGCACTGCAATGAAGCATTGTGAGCTGTCAGCGTTGTACAGCGAAGCTCCGCCGCCCTCCCCGACAGCTGCAGCACTAACCTCCGTCTCTCTGCTCATTTCCGCCGAGTGCGGTGTAATAAGTGACCCTGCAAACAGTTCCATAGGCACAGTGTCACAGGATGTGTAAAGGATGGTGCGTTCTTGTGAATACACATACTCTCCTTGAGAACATAAGTCCCCTGACAATTGCGCCAGTGCACCACCCTTGTTTTGAGCATGTACAGTTCTTTTAGCCTCCATTCCATAGCTATCATGCGGTAGAGCGGATCACTCCAAGATGTAGGTTGTTCTAGCAAAAAGGTCTCCCGCCATCTCACTTATCGGTTGTTCTTGTGGAAGGTGTTGCTCTTTGCTAGTTAGAAGTCTTGTACTATCTCTTCCGACTTGCGACGGGATCCCTTGCTGTTCCATAATGGACCTTAGACAGGCTGATAGATCTTCATAGCCAGCATCAAGTTGTAAATTAAGCTGCCACAGTGCCTCGTAAATAGCTGCAGAGCCCACCTCCATATCTGACGCCATAGTTTTAGTAGGCCGCAAAGGCCCAGGGATTTCTCAGCAATGATAAACAGGATGAATAACTGGTTTGAGAAAAGAGTAAAATGATTTACTAACAGTGTAAGAACAGTCCTGCTTGTTCACTATTAGGATTGGGGCAAATTACAGAGGATAAATTGCAATTTGCCTGTATTTTAATTAAATCTTTGCAGGAGCTCTCTGAAGCACGTCTTCCCTGCTCGGCTGTTGGCTCCGCCCCCCAGTTAATAACTATTTAATAACTTTTCTACCTAGTTAAAATTAATACAAACTTGCCTGTAAAATAAAAATAAACCCTAAGCTAGCTACAATGTAACTATTAGTTTTAAATAGGAATAATTTAGTTAATTATAGGAATTTTTATTTAGATTTCTTTTAATTATATTTAAGTTAGGGGGGTTAGGTATAGGGTTAGACTTAGATTTAGGGGTTAATAAATTTAGTATAGTGGCGGCGACGTTGGGGCGGCAGATTAGAGGTTAATAAATGTAGGTAGGTGTCGGCGATGTTAGGGAAGGCAGATTAGGGGTTAATAATATTTAACTAATGTTTGCGAGGCGGGAGAGTGGCGGTTTAGGTTTTAATATATTTATTATAGTGGCTGCGATGAACGGTTCGGCAGATTAGGGGTTAAAAAATGTATTTTAGTGTTTGCAATGTGGGAGGGCCTCGGTTTAGGGGTTAATAGGTAGTTTATGGGTGTTAGTTTACTTTTTAGCACTTTAGTTAAGAGTTTTATGCTACGGCGTTGTAGTGTAAAACTCTTAACTACTGACTTTAGAATGCGGTACCAGTCTTGACAGGAGAGGGTGTATTGCTCACTTTTTGGCAGACTTGTAATACCGGCGCTATGCAAGTCCCATTGAAAAAAGAGGATACGCAATTTATTCAAGTGGATTTGCGGTATTTCCAAGTCTGGCCAAAAAAGTGAGCGGTACACTTGTACCTGCAAGACTGGTAATACCAGCGGGCATTAAAAAGCAGCGTTAGGACCTCTTAACGCTCAGAGCAGGTAGGCAGGTTATGGAGCAGTGGTCTTTAGACCACTGCTTCATAACTGCTGTTTCTGGAGCTTGATAAATTGGCCCCTCAACCTCAATTAGAAGTTGTCTTCCCTCTAACCAGTCCTGTCTCTCAATTTTTAATTACAGTGAATCCACATACAGTATGTCTCATTGAAACTACTGTAAGCAGACACAGCATAATAGTGAACTTGTTTTCTCTGGTGTGATTGTCCCAGTGAGACTACACAGCTAATTTTCTCCAAAGAGCATGTAATCCACATTCATTTATCTTTAAAGGGACACTGAACCTAAATCTTTTCTTTCGTTATTCAGATAGAGCATGCAATTTTAAGCAACTTTCTAATTTACTCCTATTATCAAATGTTCTTCATTTTCTTGGTATCTTTATATGAAAAGCAAGAATGTAAGTTTAGATCCAGGACCATTTTTGGTGAACAACCTGGGTTGTTTTTGCTGATTGGTGGATACATTCACCAACCAATAATCAAGTGCTGTCCACTGTCTGAACCAAAAATGGTCTGGCTCCTTAACTTAGATGCCTTCTTTTTCAAATAAAGATAGCAAGAGAACAAAGAAAAATTGATAATAGGAGTAAATAAGAAAGTTGCTTAAAATTGCATGCTCTATCTAAATCACGAAAGAAAAAATATGGTTCAGTATCCCTTTAAACAATTTCATTAAATGAAATATTTAAAACCTTTTTAAAACATACATAGAACCCATCTCATGGATTTCCTTAAACATGTTGTGCTATCTTCCACCTTTTATCAAGAGGAGGGATAGCAGAAAACTTCTCAACCAATAATAATCCTGCAAGATCTGGGATAGTTTAGATGTATGAGTCATGAACCCTATTCCAGTCAATGGCACAGAATCATTATGTTTTGTATGCTACTGTCAATGGGATATAGAAATGTATGGGGTAAGGGATAATCTAGGGTATTATTGGGGTGGAGCTCATGGTGTAAGTTTTAGCGTGAAGCTTAATAATGTCCCTGTGTTGTGCTTTTAAATTAAGTCTCTTCTTACAAATATATTTGAATTTTCTCACATAATTTTTTTTAGCACATGACTTGATCACATTAAAACTTTAAAGGGACATGAATCCCAAGATGTTTCCTTCATGATTCAGAAAGAGCATACTATTTTTAACTTTACAATTTAATTCTACAGTAAATTGTGCTGCATTCTCTTGGTATCCTTTATTAAAGGAGGAGCAATACACTACTAATAGCTAGCTGTAAACTTTGGTAAGTCAACCACCAATCACCAGCTAGCTCCTAGATCCTGAGCATAGCTAGGTATGCTTTTGAACATGATACAAAGGCAATTAATCCAATTAGATAATAGAAGTACATTGGAAATTTGTTTAAAATCGTATGTTCTAGCAGAATCATGAAAGAAAGTTTTTGGGTTGGATATCCCTTTAACACATAAATGAGTAGGGCTAAAAGGAACAAAATAACAGCAGAGATCAACTATAGTTCTGATCCACAAGGCTTTACTGACATGATAGATAAGGGTTATATTGGTTTAGTACTGTAGTGAGGTCTTGGTGACCATATTGGCACTCTGGTGTGTATTAGCTACTTATGCAGCACTCAATCCTCTGACACATGTGCAGAGTTGGTGATCAAAAAATGAATAAATAAAGACGTGACATTTCAGAGCTCCTGGCGTTTGACCATAAAATGCCCTACTGAGGACACTTTAAAAATTCTTCTGCTCATATATTTAGCTCACAACATATACCAGAACATAGGGGACAATGATACCTAACAGTTTATACCGTAACTGAACAAAGGCCTTCTAGCTCACTGGGACCACAGCCTGGAGTAATCCGCCATATTTGAGGGCGCCTACGCATCATCTCTGTTGCTAGAGACACAACTCTTATACTATTGCCACCATTCAAGCTTTCTAATGGAGGAGCAAATTGTTTATGCGCTGCATTAATTAATATTTTCCCTGGATTCCCATCGGCAAGCTTTTACTGCAGAGCTAAGAGCTATTATGGACCCACTACCGATCACAACACAGACAGGGGGAGTTACAGAGGTGCCTGATTGGTGTGAGCCTGACCCGCCGTGTTGGACTGAAGACCCGCCTTGGGATACAGAGGAGGTATGCAAGATAGATACAGAGGGCCCCGGTCATGACATAGCGAAACAACCTGATCGCCTATGTGAGCAGAACAGTGCCAGACAGCTCCTCTTCATTCACTCAGGGCCGGTACATCATAATGCAGCTCAACTTGCACTCCAACAGGTACAGCTAAATAGACCAAATCGGATGCACAGTTTAAGAGCGACAGCGCATAATCCACTTGATACTATGAAGATTAATTCTCCTGGAGGCCCTCCTGTAGCTGCTAAATGCCCAAGAAATGCTACATTACTCTCAACAGCGTTGGGCAAATTTTTCAAAGAAGGAGCTGCAGCGCAAACAGCTGTTTACTGTCGCGGGAGTTGGCCCGGCACACACTACAAGCTCCTCAAGGCTGCCGCTTGGAATATGGGGCTCCACCCGGTTCACAGTGAGCTAACATTGAGTCCTAAGCATAGTAAGCCGAGGAGAGTGTCAGACCGCTGTTTTGAATTGACCACACCGGCTGGAGTAGGAGCAGAGGAGGGATCACTCTCTGTCAGCACACGCACATGGAATAGCATACCTAAGGTTTTGCCACCTCATTATGATGCCGTAGTCCAGCTCCAAGGGAACACCCCAGGGTATGGGACATGCCCGATAGAGATCTCATCACTTAACTACATACCCAGAGAGGCGACCAGCGTTATCAGAGTAACTGACCTTAGAGGAGGGTCGCAGATTCCCACTGACAGATTCTCCCTGCTGTATCAGAAGGCCCGCCTTGGATGTGACAGCGTGGCTTTCGAGCAGAGCACCCCAGCGGTTTTTGCATCTCTGGCTCTTAGATCTGGAGTGAGGTAGGGTATTAGCTGACTTACCATATGTTTCTAGCCTTCTTGCTGGCATAGGAGCGAGATAACTGGAAATAACTTAGAAAGCTCTTTGTTTTCAAGTCTCTTAAAGGAACTCTGCCCCACTCTCTCCCAAGTGAACTATAGTTTATTATGAGATTATGAGACGATGAAACTTACTAGTAGATGGTTCCTCAGTCTCATAATTATAGACACTCTTATATTTACTGCAGAGGCTGGCTCATCGTTATCTTAGACCGGGGATTGTTTTTGATGGCCCTGTAACTTACAGCAGTATACAGTGATCCTATGGGACTCCCTTTCCATTTATCTGTTCTAACAAGTTTATTTGCTATTTTGTTATAAGTGTTTTGCTTCCCCTTTCTCATTCCGTGATTCATAGCAGTTTTAGACACACCTGATATATGAGTAGGATATATAGTGCCCAATATAGATATTTGTGAGGATATGCTTTATTACTTAGCTTTAGATTGGCTTTTTACATAATTATGGGTGCCTATACAAGCCTTATAATTTCTTCAGATATATGTACCCTTGTAAAATACTTTACTTGACTATTAAGTTTCAACAATTGTCTGGATTTAATATACGGTATATGTCATATACCTTAGCTATGATCACATATTTATAGGTCCACTCTCTCTTTGGAGACCATTTAGGAAACAAACTGCAATAGATCCGCTTCCAGTACTATTGTACAATATACAGTGAGATTTCATGGTAAATAGTTTTCATTATATATTATAATATGTGACATTCATCAACGTACACAACATATGGTTTAGCTTCCCAAGGGTGTTAATATATGAATATTTTGGGGATATCTAATATGATATTACTTCTCCTAAACTCCTCCTTAAATAATTTCACTATCTAGGTCATCTTATTACAACCAAATCTTGTAGTGCATTATGGATGCCATTATTTTCTATGCACATAGCTTGGTTTTATTGTCTGTGGTCGGGGCGGTGGGATATATAGCAGAAGCCAGCACTATCATATGTTCTATATTTACAGACCTATTAACTATGAGGTATGGAGAGTTTTCACTTACATGAGACCTGCCAGAGGAAGTACTAATACCTTAGTATATTTACTATTTCACGGTGCTCCCTGGGTTATCAACATATAATATCAACGCAATATCCAAACAGTAGATCTTTATTACTGTTTTAAAGACACACCACACCCTAGGTTGATAATAGTTATCACTATCTAATGCCTATTCTATCCAGATGATGCTACTAAGCTATTTCTGTAACTTAGTATATAGAAAACCCCCACAGTAGTTCTTGTCTCACTTGGTCATGTTTGAGCTCTAATACCTTTAAAGTTTGCTCTTCTTTTTAAATGCTTAGCTTCTTCTTATGTGTTCATTATATAGCAGCTTATATATAAAGTTCTAACAAGTATACTACAGTAGATCACATATATAAGTACAGCCTGTATATAGTTACCAGTATAGTGCAGTGCCTTTAGTGAATAGGTTCAGCTTGTGTTTATATAGCTTAATAGTACATACACTGTCACTGTAGGATTTTATATAATGTATTCAGTTAGTTCATCCACAGGAGTTGGATTAGCTATATAGACTGTTTCTTAATACTAATTGCTTCTGTCACCCAGGTATATGTTTATGTGTTATAGAAATTTTTGCTGGACTTAAGTCAACTCATTTATATTAATCTAGCTACCACATAGTTGTCCTAGGATTACTTTACTTGCAATACTTTCAGCTAATAACTGTTGGTGAACATCCTGAAGGTTTATAATTCTTGAACATGTTCTGACCATACTACTGCAATGTTTATCTTATCATATATGTTGCTTCAGGAGGTTTCACTAATGTTCTCACATGGTCCCGCATATATCTCAATGTATATTTGCAATCTTTAAAGCTTCTATAGTATAGAACTCAGATAGTGTAGATGTTATAGAGACTAGTTTATCACATACTTATATATGCCTGGTATTAAAATGTTCCCCTCTATTTATTTAACTGCATGATTACTATGCACTTTACTGAATATTTATTTTACATAGCCCACTCTTAGTTACATTACTATTCTATCATTTGATTATTGCTATTGTATTAATACACGTTTACTGGTATTCCTCTACCTTTATACCCACTCATCTATCTCCTCCATCTGACCCCTCTCCTCCCTTTCCCGCCAGCATATTTTACCTGCGGGTCATACCCCCACTCCTTTTACCCACATCGCCTATAGCTGGCATCTCCCCAGGAGAGGGGCTCAGGTAGCTGTCCTCTGTTCTCCATATATATATATAAACCTCCCCCCTTTTCCTTTATAGGAAGCTACCCTTATTTTTACATTCCCTAGCTTAAATTTACTCACGGCGTAAATAGATGATGGCCCCATGATGAGGGGTGTACTCGTAAGTTCTGAGTTCCCAGTACACCTACAAACTCGACATGCTAACTAGCTCCGCCCTCCATTCCCACCCTACTCTATTTTGAGCGGCTCTCGCCTGCTGCATTCCCCCTCCCCATAAAACTGTAGGGCTAACTCCTCCCTGGCCTTAATCTTACCTGAGCAGATACTCTAATTTACATTTTATATGGCACAGAGAGGACCATTTCTGTTTATATTGCATTTATGATACCCTATTATAAAACTGAAGTCTTCCTATAGATAGCCCAAATTTTATAATAGCGCTTGAGATATATGGATACATAATGCTTTTTCTACATGGTTTTCTTTTTTTTGCCATACCTTTCTAATTATTAAACTGTGTATACACTTATCTGTAATTGTTTTGGGGCATACCCTATATGTTGTATTTGCTTTTTTTTTTACTTCAATAAAAATTGTTTAAAACAAAAATAAATGAATAAATAAATCAATCAATAATTAAAGTCAACTTTGAAGACTAGGCTCAGCATTTGGAGAAATAGATTATCAAGTATCAGACACCGGACTCTACATATACACATGCAAAAAAGTGTGCAAAGCAGCGCTGAAAGCACAGTTATAGGTCAAATAATAATATAAAATTATGTATACAAAGGATATTTCATATATTTAAAAAAAGAGTGTACATATGTGAAGTTTACAATATATCAAGTGGATTTAGGGACAGCTCCCAAAAAAGTTCACAAACAATAACAGGAATAAAAACAGCAATTAAAATATCTGCATATATAAAACAAGATGCAAAAAGGCCTCAAGCGCCCAAATGCGAGAGTGTTTAGAAGTAAGTGAATCCTGTTTGAGTGTCAGTACAGATTTCCCCTCGGCAGATCAGACTGTATCCACAGGGAATATAGATGGGACAAGAGGTTACCTTGGTAGCTTTACCGTGAGTGGATCCATAAGCCTCTATATCCCTGATTCGTCTGCGAGCACTCTCAGCGTGCGTTGGTAGTGTATGTGGAAGCTCCGGTAGCGAGTGTATAGTCACCTGACTCCCCTCTATACTTCAGAGGTCGGATGTTGTATGTGTAATAGCAGTGTCAGCTCAGCGGAATCTGCTGGTATCAATTGATACAATGTGCGGCACTCCTAATAGTGAGTCTGATTGACTTGTAATGGGTGTCAGACTCCTCCCTCTGTCCAATCCTCTGGACTCCTCAGGGTGGGTGTGTACTCTATGTAGCAAGGTCACAGTAAGTTTCAAAGACCTCAAATCCGGAATAAAAACTTGGATAAAAAGTCAAAAGAGTTGACTGAAAGTAGCAGCAAGTCCTGGTCTATGCGTTTCGCCCGTTAGGGGCTTTATCAAGACATGCACAAACTGCTTACTTCCAGATTTAAAAAGGCCTCCCTTCCTTTTGATTGGATGATTTTTTTCTTTTTTTTCTCCTCCTCCATTTCATTAATTTAAGGTGGAATTATGAGAATCATCCCAAGTACATAAACATACAGCTGTGATATAGAAGGTTTACTCAATAATAGGGAAAAAAATCCTTATGTTGCTATGGTCATATTGCAATCATTCAAGCCACATATAAGTGTACAATGTGCAACTAAGCAGATTTATTAGGAGACTTTTATGAGCCAATCGGATTGAACTTGATTCTGATTGGCTGATTCCATCAGCCAATCAGAATATTCCTACCTTAATTCCGATTGGCTCGGAATTCGAGGGACGCCATCTTGGATGACGTCATTTAAAGGAACCGTCATTCGGCTAGTAGGCGTCGGGAGAAGAGGATGTTCCGCGTCGGATGGAAGATGATGGCTCCCGAAGAAAGAAGATTGAAGATGCCGTTGATAGAAGACTTCATCCGGATCATGGACCTCTTCAGCTCCCGCTTGGATGAAGACTTCAGCCGGATCATGGACCTCTTCAGCTCCCGCTTGGATGATGACTTCAGCCGGATCATGGACCTCTTCAGCCCCCTGCTTGGGCTTGGATCAGGACATCGGAGGAGCTCTTCTGGATCGATCGGTGAACCTGGTATGGTGAAGATAAGGTAGGAAGATCTTCAGGGGCTTAGTGTTAGGTTTATTTAAGGGGGTTTGGGTTAGATTAGGGGTATGTGGGTGGTGGGTTGTAATGTTGGGGGGGGGGTATTGTATGTTTTTTTTTACAGGCAAAAGAGCTGAACTTCTTGGGGCATGCCCCGCAAAGGGCCCTGTTCAGGGCTGGTAAGGTAAAAGAGCTTTGAACTTTAGTAATTTAGAATAGGGTAGGGCATTTTTTTATTTTGGGGGGCTTTGTTATTTTATTAGGGGGCTTAGAATAGGTGTAATTAGTTTAAAATTGTTGTAATATTTTTCTTATGTTTGTAAATATTTTTTTATTTTTTGTAACTTAGTTCTTTTTTATTTTTTGTACTTTAGATAGTTTATTTCATTGTAGTTATTTGTAGGTATTGTATTTAATTTATTTATTGATAGTGTAGTGTTAGGTTTAATTGTAACTTAGGTTAGGATTTATTTTACAGGTAATTTTGTAATTATTTTAACTATTTTAGCTATTAAGTAGTTCTTAACTATTTAATAGCTATTGTACCTGGTTAAAATAAATACAAAGTTACCTGTAAAATAAATATTAATCCTAAAATAGCTATAATATCATTATAATTTATATTGTAGCTATATTAGGATTCATTTTACAGGTAAGTATTTATCTTTGAAAGTATTCAAGAAAAGGTACCAGCGCTCAGTTGTTCCCCAAACAGATAGGTCAATGTATAGGTAAAGGTAGTGAAATATTGAGTAAAATGTTTATAAATTACAACACCAGTTTAAGAGATATATATAGGTCTGGGATGTGTGTGTTCCCTGTGAAATCTTAATAAACTTATATGGTGTGGGTATTGAGCTACATGAATGTATACGATTCATTGTACCCCTGACACTGATGAAAAATTATATACAAGAGAAATGTCGAAAGATATTCAGCGCTACAAATACTAAGAATATGTAAATATATATAAAGTTCTATCAAATGAAATGAAATGTCTCTCGGTTGAAGTAGACAAATGTCCTTTGTCTCACAAAAAAAGTTCAGGTGATGAATAAGAACAGGTAAGGTGAATATTATACGTTCAAGATGTATTTTGTCAACAAAACTTAACGATAACTGTAACACTGGTACTAGGAGACCAGTGGTATGCCCTTACCAGAGGGTACCTCAATCATATGAGGTAATGTCTGAGTGTCTGGTTGGTGTCTCTCCGGTATGTCTTGGCAGTCTTTCCTGTGTTGGGAGATGTTCTTATCTTTTATTTCTTTTATTTCATGCCAGGCTTGTGTATGGTGCTTTCAACCTTGGAGTCTCCTGGTCTCCGGTATTGTTGACTTGGTATCTCTCCTCAGTATGGTAGTGCGATCTGGATCTTGGCTTCAGGTGATGCTCTATGACCCTGTGATTATCTGATTTTCTTAAGGTAGAATCTGAATTCAGTTCACTTAACTGATTACTGGAATTTTCCTTTTTTCCACCTCACAATCTCCTC
Source organism: Bombina bombina (assembly GCF_027579735.1). NCBI lineage: Eukaryota > Metazoa > Chordata > Amphibia > Anura > Bombinatoridae > Bombina > Bombina bombina. The sequence goes on from NC_069501.1 coordinate 60,531,070, forward strand.
AGCTCAGCAGAGTAAGTTCTGTGTAAAAGTTAATTATCTTTAAATAGGAATAATTTATTTAATAAGAGTTAATTAATTTCGTTAGATTAAAATTATATTTAACTTAGGGGGGTGTTAGTGTTAGGGTTAGACTTAGCTTTAGGGGTTAATACATTTATTAGAATAGCGGTGAGCTCCAGTCGGCAGATTAGGGGTTAATAATTGAAGTTAGGTGTCGGCGATGTTAGGGAGGGCAGATTAGGGGTTAATACTATTTATTATAGGGTTAGTGAGGCGGATTAGGGGTTAATAACTTTATTATGATAGCGGTGCGGTCGGCAGATTAGGGGTTAATAAGTGTAGGCAGGTGGAGGCGACGTTGTGGGGGGCAGATTAGGGGTTAATAAATATAATATAGGGGTCGGCGGTGTTAGGGGCAGCAGATTAGGGGTACATAGGGATAATGTAAGTAGCGGCGGTTTATGGAGCGGCAGATTAGGGGTTAATAATAATATACAGGGGTCAGCGATAGCGGGGGCGGCAGAATAGGGGTTAATAAGTGTAAGGTTAGGGGTGTTTAGACTCGGGGTACATGTTAGAGTGTTAGGTGCAGACGTAGGAAGTGTTTCCCCATAGCAAACAATGGGGCTGCGTTAGGAGCTGAACGCGGCTTTTTTGCAGGTGTTAGGTTTTTTTTCAGCTCAAACAGCCCCATTGATTTCTATGGGGGAATCGTGCACGAGCACGTTTTTGAGGCTGGCCGCGTCCATAAGCAACTCTGGTATCGAGAGTTGAAGCTGCGTTAAATATGCTCTACGCTCCTTTTTTGGAGCCTAACGCAGCCTTTATGTGGACTCTCAATACCAGAGTTATTTTTATGGTGCGGCCAGAAAAAAGCCGGCGTTAGCTACGCGGGTCCTTACCGACAAAACTCTAAATCTAGCCGTAATTATTTTAACTAGGTAGCTATTAAATAGTTATTAACTATTAAAAAGCTATTGTTCCTAGTTAAAATAAATACAAAGTTACCTGTAAAATAAATATAAACCCTAAAATAGCTACAATGTAAGTATTAATTATATTGTAGCTAGCTTAGGGTTTATTTTATAGGTAAGTATTTAGTTTTAAATAGGAATAATTTAGTTAATAATATTAATATTATTTAGATTTATTGAAATAATAATTAAGTTAGGGGGTGTTAGGGTTAGACAGGTTTAGGGGTCAATATATTTAATATAGGTGGTGGTGGTGTAGGGGGATCAGATTAGGGGTTAATATATTTAATATAAGTGGCAGCAGTGTACGGGGGTCAGATTAGGGGTTAATATATTTAACATAGGTGGCGGTGGTGTAGGGGGGTCAGATTAGGGGGTAATATATTTAATATAGGTGGCGGCAGTGTAGGGGGATCAGATTAGGGGGTAATATATTTAATATAGGTGTCGGCGGTGTAGGGGGGTCAGATTAGGGGTTCATATATTTAATATAGGTGGCGGCGGTGTAGGGGGGGGTCAGATTATGGGTAATATATTTAATATAGGTGGCGGCAGTGTAGGGGGGTCAGATTAGGGGGTAATACATTTAATGTAGGTGGCAGCGGGGTCCGGGAGCTGCGGTTTAGGGGTTAATACTAGGATAGGTTTATTGTGGTGTGGGCTATGGCGGTTTAGGGGTTAATAATTAGGCTTATTGCATTGTGGGGGGTTGTCGGTCTAGGGGTTAATACATTTATTGTTAGGAGTGAGAGAGGGGATTGCTGATAGAGGGGTATACGTGTCGGGCTATTTTTGGGAGGCGTGTTAGACAGTTACAGGAGATTTAAAAGTTTAGTTAGTTTTTTTAGGTGCCGGCAGTTTCTAAAGTGCTGTAAGTCACTGGCGAATCCAGAAATTTGTAGTTACACTTATTTCTGGACATCACTAGTTTGTCCAACTTACGGCACTTTAGCAACTGCCGGTGGGGTATATTGGATACCCCAATGTGTGAGGTGAAACTACGGATGGCACGGGTTACCTCGCTTGCGCCGAAAAGTACACCGTATCGTGCCCCTGGTGTTAGGGGAAAAAAAAGACTACAAAGGGCTTTAATCTAGAGATACATATATACGCATGTCTAAATATTTATATGTGTGTATATATATAAATGTGCATATGTATTTATGTATTTGCATATATATATATATATATATATATATATATATATATATGTGTGTGTGCATTGGAGCCGTTTGAAGTCAAGTAGCTGAAAACATGAAACATATTTATGCAATTTTCATATTTAATAAAGTTTTTTAACTATGTAAGTACTGTAAATATTTCACATCCCAATGTTTTTCATATAGGAGAATTGTTATTTGTATTTTTAAATAGATATTCCTATTTATATTTGTATATATCTATAACAATATATAATCATCTATATATAGGTATGTATATATTGTACAAAACATCATAAGATATATGTAGGAATATGTAGTAATGAATAAATAGAATATATTCTTCTATTAGAAAAACATTGGAGTGTGCAATATTTATATTCCATGTTTGGTTGGCACACTTCAGAAAATGCGATCAGGTTTGCGCGACTTGTTGGATGTTAGTTTTTTCAAAAACATTTTCATTCTCCATTAACCCCTTAACGACTGAGGACGTGCAGGGTACGTCCTCAGAAAAAAGGCAGTTAATGCCTGAGAACGTACCCTGCACGTCCTCAGTGTGGAAAGCAGCTGGAAGCGATCCTGCTCGCTTCCAGCTGCTTTCCGGTTATTGCAGTGATGCCTCGATATGGAGGCATCCTGCAATAACCTTTTTAAGTCATCCGGTGCAGAGAGAGCCACTCTGTGGCCCTCTCTGCACCGGAGATCGGTGGCTACCTGCGTTGGTGGGTGGGAGCCGGACCGGGAGGCGGGTGGCGGCCATCGATGGCCATGTGGATCTGAAGGGGGGCGGGATCGTGGGCGGGGGTGGCTGGGGGCGCGCACGGGCGCGCGCAGTGCACGGGAGGGTGGGGGCGGGCGCGTGCACGGGGAGGGAGCGGGTGGGAACCGCTACACTGCAGAAAATGGGGATATAAAAAATATAATAACAAATAAAATCCAAACAATCAGCAAGGTGGTGGGGGTTTGTTTGTGGGGGGTGGGGGGTTGGGGGAAGCTACACTACAGAAAAAAACAAAAAAAACCCCAAAAAAGCACTTTTTATTGTAAACTGGGTACTGGCAGACAGCTGCCAGTACCCAAGATGGCCCCCAATAAGGCAGAGGGGAGGGTTAGAGAGCGGTTTTGGGGGGGATCAGGGAGGTTGGGGGCTAAGGGGGGGATCCTACACAGTAGCATATGTAAATATGCTAAAAAAAAAAATTTCATTTTTTTTTAAAAACCCTTTTATTTTAGTACTGGCAGACTTTCTGCCAGTACTTAAGATGGCGGGGACAATTGTGGGGTGGGGGAGGGAAGGGAGCTGTTTGGGAGGGATCAGGGGGTGGGATGTGTCAGATGGGAGGCTGATCTCTACACTAAAGCTAAAATTAACCCTGCAAGCTCACTACAAACTCCCTAATTAACCCTTTCACTGCTAGCCATAATACACGTGTGAGGCGCAACAGGATTTAGTGGCCTTCTAATTACCAGAAAGCAACGCCAAAGTCATATATGTCTGCTATTTCTGAACAAAGGGGATCCCAGACAAGCATTTACAACCATTTGTGCCATAATTGCACAAGCTGTTTGTAAATGATTTCAGTGAGAAACCTAAAATTGTGAAAAATTTTACATTTTTTTTAATTTGATCGCATTTGGCGGTGAAATGGTGGCATGAAATATACCAAAATGTGCCTAGATCAATACTTGGGGTTGTCTACTACACTACACTAAAGCTAAAATTAACCCTACAAGCTCCCTAAAAGCTCCCTAATTAACCCCTTAACTGCTGGGCATGATACACTTGTGGTGCGCAGTGGCATTTAGCGGCCTTCTAATTACCAAAAAGCAACGCCAAAGCCATATATGTGTGCTATTTCTGAACAAAGGGGATCCCAGAGAGGAATTTACAACCATTTATGCCATAATTGCACAAGCTGTTTGTAAATGATTTCAGTGAGAAACCTAAAGTTTGTGAAAAAATTTGTGAAAAAGTGAACAATTTTTTGTATTTGATCGCATTTGGCGGTGAAATGGTGGTATGAAATATACCAAAATTGGCCTAGATCAATACTTTGGGATGTCTACTAAAAAAAAATATGTACTTGTCAAGGGATATTCAGGGATTCCTGAAAGATATCAGTGTTCTAATGTAACTAGCGCTAATTTTGGAAAAAAATGGTTTGGAAATAGCAAAGTGCTACTTGTATTTATGGCCCAATAACTTGCAAAAAAAGCAAAGAACATGTAAACATTGGGTATTTCTAAACTCAGGACAAAATTTAGAAACTATTTAGCATGGGTGTTTTTTGGTGGTTTTAGATATGTAACAGATTTTGGGGGTCAAAGTTAGAAAAAGTGTGTTTTTTTCCATTTTTTCCTCATATTTTATAATTTTTTTTATAGTAAATTATAAGATATGATGAAAATAATGGTATCTTTAGAAAGTCCATTTAATGGCGAGAAAAACGGTATATAATATGTGTGGGTACAGTAAATGAGTAAGAAGAAAATTACAGCTAAACACAAACACCGCAAAAATGTAAAAATAGCCTTGGTCCCAAACGGACAGAAAATGGAAAAGTGCTCTGGTCACTAAGGGGTTAAAGTCTAGCGGAGTTAGCACATGAGATGGGGCACAAACTATTGCTCTACTCATAATCTAGCCCAATTGAAGTCTATAACTATCAATCTGCAAATATGTATGTTAATTATGCCTATTGAATGTTCAGCAACCAGTAAATGTTTAAAACAAACTAATAATGCCAACAATTTCTTATGTTAAGTTTCACTACATGCATTCAAATATGATTCCATGTTTTAATATTTAACTCTGATATTGCTGTGGTTTTGCATTTTGGGCACTTATTTTTGGGCACATTTTGACTATGACGTCTGTCTATTTTTGTGCCATTGTTTTGGAATTTCTCTATATGTAGTTAAATGTTTCTCTTTTCTATCTAAAAGAAAATGTTAAAATGAATATTCCTAAACTGATTAAAGCATTTTTTTTTACAGTGGGAGTCAGTGAATTATAGAGTCCCAGGACTCAGTTATACATAATTATACATTTTTTAATTTCACCTTAAATGTAAACAACTTTTGCTAAAATCTCTTGCAAAATGCAAAATATATTATTATGTTTAACTGCTGATTTTTCATATACATGATAGAAATTAATTGAGTAATACTAAAATGTAATTACTAACGTGAGCTTCAATTTTGCAATACAGTTATTCCTGTATTCTAAACATATTTAAAAGCACTATGTATTCATTTGCTACTGTTAATGTAATATTATTATCATTATTATTATTATTTCAACAGCAGTAACTGTAGTAGATCTGAAGTCTAGAAAACAAATGACCTGGTATCAATATTTCTTACTGGATTTTTAAACTTTAAAGCACTTTTAATTTAAAATTTAGTCAAATAAATAAATAAAAAGTAAAATGTTAAGGGCCAGATTATGAGTAGAGCGGCAAATTGCGTTTTGTGAGTGCGATATTTACGCTCCAGTCGTAATTCCAGCACTGGTATCTGAAGTGTCCCGTAATGCCAACACGATCTTGCATTCGTATTGATAGGAAGCTATGTGCTCAATAGAGCGTGCTTCCATAGGCTCCAATGGGATCCTCGTTCTCCTGCTGTCAGACACAGGCAGCAAATTGTAAATATATATGTGTATGAATAATATACACATTTTAACACATAGATATATATGTATATAACAATTTACATATATATTTACAGGGAACACACAGTTCCCATAGACTGCAATGTATAGGTACTTACCCCAAGTCCACTACATTTAACCCCATAAAACTGATTCATGCTATTTTATTATTTATTGATCTCTGGTTAATTTTAGGAGCACTACACAGCTCTTGTAATGGCTTGTTATTTATTACCTGTTTGCAGGTGTGCAATAAATAACCAGCCATTACAAGTGCCGTTTAGCGCTCCTAAAATTAGCACTCCACTTGTAATCTAGCTCTAAATATACTACATTGATAAATATAAAACTGGCACTTCTGTACCCTAGGAAAATTAAATAAACACATGGTTTTTGCATATATTTTATGTTATTGGTATATTTATAAACTTAACCTAGAACATTATTTATTGTAGCCTTTTACATTTTTGTTTTAAAACAAAACTTCCAAATCAGAGTTTAAGCACTTGACAAAGACATGTTTCAGGGTAAATAAGTGATGATGGATGAATGTGTTCCCCCATTAAATATGCTAATGAGTTGGGGGGCAGACTTACTTCTTACAATTACAATGTATAATACACTTTCATAATTACCCATTTGAAAGTCGTCATGCCAAGCGAGATGTTAGAGTCAATAATCAGAGGCGATAACTTGGTGTTTAATGAACAAAATTATTGTTATCAAGGAGTCACTATGGTATGAGATGAAATAGATTGTGCCAGGCAAATCTAATTAACTTTGGTAACAGCATGATGGACAAGGGTGATTGCTTACCATTAGCACTGCTGAAACTATTCAACTCACATTTCCATGTTGCGCATGTAATATATCAGGTGAAGTTGTATAGGAGGGTTTCAATTAGAATTCTGTCCCTCTTATTAACTTTTTGACTTTGGGCAGTTGGACATTTAACTTTTACATAATACTCTGAGTTATAGTCAATGAGCACACACGTACTGTACATACTTACACTTATAGGCATATGCACAGTAAAACACACACGGGCATGCACTCACATGTATATGTATACTCACAGTAACATGAACACATGGGCGTGCACTCACATGTGTATGTATACGCACAGTAACATAAACACATGGACTTCCACTCACGTGTATGCATACGCACAGTAACATGAACACATGGCCTTGCACTCACGTGTATGCATACGCACAGTAACATAAACACATGGCCTTGCACTCACGTGTATGCATACGCACAGTAACATAAACACATGGCCTTGCACTCACGTGTATGCATACGCACAGTAACATAAACACATGGCCTTGCACTCACGTGTATGCATACACACAGTAACATGAACACATGGCCTTGCACTCACGTGTATGCATACACACAGTAACATGAACACATGGGCGTGCACTCACATGTGTATGCATACACACAGTAACATAAACAGACGGTTGTGTACTCACATGTGTATGCATACTCACTGTAACATAAACACATGGGTGTGCACTCATGTATATGCATACGCACAGTAACATGAACACACGGTTGTGTACTCACATGTGTATGCATACGCACAGTAACATAAACATAGGGGCGTGCACTCACATGTGTATGCATACGCACAGTAACATAAACACACGGTTGTGTACTCACATGTTTATGCATACGCACAGTAACATAAACATACGGTTGTGTACTCACATGTGTATGCATACGCACAGTAACATAAACACACGGTTGTGTACTCACATGTGTATGCATACGCACAGTAACATAAACATACGGTTGTGTACTCACATGTGTATGCATACGCACAGTAACATAAACACACGGTTGTGTACTCACATGTGTATGCATACGCACAGTGGTAACATAAACATAGGGGCGTGCACTCACATGTGTATGCATACACACAGTAACATAAACACACGGTTGTATACTAACATGTTTATGCATACGCACAGTAGCATAAACACACGGTTGTGTACTCACATGTGTATGCATACGCACAGTAACATAAACACATGGTTGTGTACTCACATGTGTATGCATACTCACAGTAACATAAAGACACGGTTGTGTATTCACATGTTTATGCATATGCACAGTAACATAAACACACGGGCATGCACTCACATGTGTATGCATACTCACAGTAACATAAACACACGGTTGTGTATTCACATGTTTATGCATATGCACAGTAACATAAACACAAGGGCATGCACTCACATGTGTATGCATACTCACAGTAACATAGGGGCGTGCACTCACATGTGTATGCATACTCACAGTAACATAAAAACACGGTTGTGTATTCACATGTTTATGCATATGCACAGTAACATAAACACACGGGCATGCACTCACATGTGTATGCATACTCACAGTAACATAAATACACAGTAACATACACAAATGACTGTGTACTCACACAAACACAAGCACATGTACACACACACACACATGTATGTGTACGCACACAGTAACATACACACATATACATGCAAACAGGTGTATAATATGTATTAATACTTTCCCCTTCTGGTGAACCGCAGCCGTCCCACAGTCTCTCCCAAGGTCTGTGTGAATATATCAGGTGTGCTAGCTGGAGGCGCTGGTTCAGCTTGTATCAGTCGTTGGTATCTTCCTTTCCTTTCCTTCCTCAGTTGTATAAGTCTAGGTGCAAAATAGTGGTGCTGAAATATCAGACAATACACCATACAAAGGTGAATATCTACTCACAGTGTATATTGCAGGTTACCAGCTCCTTCCCAATATGAAAAGACAATATCACAGATTCAGTAAAAAAGTTTGTCTTTATTTGGCTCAACGCAAAAGCATTTCAACGGTCCCAGCCGTCTTTCTCAAGAGCAATAAAAGTGCTTTACAAACCAAAGCATACCTTTCCGCTGCACAGGCGGCCTTTAAATACATGTCAGTTACGCTACCTGCTTCCCCATTGGAGGAGAGCAGGTTTACACCCGATTCAAAATTTCAATTGTAAATTTAAAATAAACATCTAAAAAAACATAAAAAACAATATTAATTATATTAGAAACTATAAGTTTGTTTTAAAATATAAAATTTCTGTAGATATCATCATTTTTGCTGGTTTTGTAGTTCCCTTTCAGGTAGTTTTCTGTTTCAAGTTCCCTTTCAGGTCCGGTATGTCAGTGAAGATCACATGTTATAGGTTGTCCAATGAAATTCAGTTTCTGGTATAGTGATGTTTTGTAGTTCCCTTTCAGGTAGTTCTCTATTTTAGGTTCCCATTCAGGTCTGATATGTCAGTGGGTATCACATGTTATCGAATGTCCAATGAAAAACAGTTTCTGATTTTCTCAAAATAAAAAGACATAAGTGTTATTCACAGATACAAAGTTTCTTATATGAATTCTGCTTATCCAAATATTTAGAGGAGGTAGAATAAATTGCCACTTAGAAGTATATTACAAGTTGGAATAGATACTTTTCATAATTAAACATTCATATTATAAATAGACTTCTATATTTATTGAATGTTAGATATTGACTCAGCGACTTGTGTGTTGCATATAATTTCTTGAAATTAAGTGTGAGAATTATATTCTTTTGTACAATATGTGTATATATAAACATTAAGTGTGATGATATGACATGAACTGTCTGTATAAATACATATTTATTTTGCCCCCCTTTTTTTTTCTTTTTTTTTTTTTTTTTCTGTGTGTGTCCTTATAATCGTATTCACCTCAACAGGAACAAAAAATGTTACTGATTTATTTAGGCCCCATATTTTCATCTTTTGAATTTATCATTTATTTTGTCTCCCCTTTCCTATGTTAAGAGTTTTTTAGACAAAGGCAGCAATTTTTGTGTCCTTATTTAGACCCCATTGGGCATATGTTCTAAGTGTATGTATCCATTTTAATTCTCTTTGGTCTAGTTGTTTTGCCAGATTACCACCCCTCCAATGAAGTTCAACCTTCTCAATTCCTATCCATAGAAAGGATTCTTTTGTGAAATGTTCACAATTGTTGCAGTGTAGCGGCACTCCGTGGTGGTCATGATTCTTTTCTATTTTATTTTGATGTTCCATGATTCTTGTTTTTAAAAATCTGGACGTTTGTCCTAAATACTGGATTTTGCAGCCACATTGCAACAAATATATCACATTTTTACTTTTGCAAGTAATGAATTCTTTTATTTTAAATTTTTTTCCTGTAACTGTGGAGTTAAATGTTTTGTGTGTTCTTCTGGTGTAGTTACAACCTTTGCATTTGCCGCAAGTGAAGAAACCTGTCATGTTACTTATTTGTAAAGGTTTTTTGGGGGCTATGCCTTTTATGAGTGAGGGAGCTAATTTTTGTTTCAAATTTTGTCCTTTTCTGAAGATAACTGTGGGCTTAGCTGGAATTATAGGTCCTAGATATTCATCCTCTTTTATGATGTGCCAGTGCTTTTGTATAATTTTTTTGATTGTATGATGTTCTACATTAAATGTGGTCACAAATTTAGGGAAATTATTGTTAAATGAGGTCTCATTTTTGTGTTTGTTTTCTAACAGGGTTGATCTTATTTTATTTCCAACTTCATTTCTTTTCTAAACCTCTATGGTCATATCCCTTTTGTATGAATCTTTCTTTGAGTATTCTTGATTGTTGTTCGTAATCATCTATATTGCTGCAGTTCCTGCGTATTCGTAGGAATTGGCTTTTTGGTACTGACTTTGGCCAGTTAGGATGGTGGCAGCTATCATGTCTAATGTAGGTGTTAGTGTCACACTTCTTAAAGTATGTTTTGCTGTGGATTTTTTCATCTATAGTGTAAAGAGTTAAATCTAAAAAATGTATTTCTTTTTTGTCATATTCTACTGATAATGTGACTTGCTGATTATTGTTATTAAGTATTTGTACAAATTCTATGAGTTTGGACTCACCCCCCTTCCATATGCACAGAATGTCATCTATATATCTATGCCAGGACACCAGGTCTGCACCAAATTCTTGATTATGCCATACATGAGTCGTCTCAAAATAGTCCATGTAAATATTGGCATAACTTGGTGCAAACCTGGTGCCCATGGCAGTCCCACAAATCTGTAAATAGTAGTTCCCATTGAACCAAAAAAAGTTGTGATATAGAATAAATTCTATGGCTCTAAGTATGAAATCTAGTAATTTTGGTGATAAATCTTTATCTTCTGATAGTTTCCATTTAACTGCCTCAATCCCTTTTTTGTGATCAATTATGGTATACAAAGAAGTCACGTCCATGGTGACCCAAAAGTAATTTTCTTGCCAGGGTATATTTTGTATGATTTGTAAAACATGTTTGGTATCTTTTAAATGAGATTTTGCCTTCTGTGCATAGGGTTGGAGAAAAAAATCTATGAATGCTGACAAGTTTGAACTTAAAGAATCTATCCCACTGATAATCGGCCTTCCTGGTGGCCTTGTTGCATGCTTATGTAATTTGGGTAAAAAATAAAAGATTGGGGTCTTAGAATCTGTTTTATAAAGAAAATCAAATTCCTCTTCTGTTATTATATTTTGGTTAAATGCTTCCATAAGTAGTTTTTGAAGAGTGGAGGTGTATTCTTTTTTAGGATTCTTTGTTAAAATAATATATGTATTAGAGTCTCCTAGGATTCTGTTAGCTTCTTCCATATAATGTTCTTTATCTAGAATGACCACACCTCCACCCTTGTCCGCCTCCTTTATCACTATATCTTCTCTCTTGTTTAGATTTGTAAGAATATCCTTTTCTTGTTTTGTAAGATTGTGATAACTCTTATTTACTTTGTTGGTTAAATTGTCTATATCTTTCATTATCAATTTATTAAATACCTCTATATTGGGACCCTTTATGTGACTTGGGTAAAATCTTGAGGGGTTTTTAAATTTACTTCTTAGACTATCTTGAGGTGGTATATATTGTACAGATGGCTGTTTGGCAAAGAATCTTTTTACCGTTAAATTTCTCACAAATTTTTGTGCATCTACAAAGAGTTGAAAAGAATTAACTTTTTGTGTGGGGATAAATTTTAATCCCCTGGATAAAACTGATTTTTCATTGTCACTTATGGTTTTGGATGAAAGATTAAAGATCCCCTGTGTTACTGGCTGTGCACTCACACAAACACGGGCACATGTGCACACTCACACGTATGCATACACACACAGTAACACACACGCACACATACACACACGCACATATATGCATACACAGAGAAACACACACACATGGCACACACACACACAATTGGATACACACACAGTAACACATATGCACAGATACACACACATGTATGCATACACACAGTAACACACATGCACACATACACACACACATATATGCATGCACACAGAGAAACACACACACATGGCACATACATGTGGATATGCACACAGTAACACATATGCACACATACACACACATGTATGAATACACACACTGTAACACACACACAGATGTACACATACACATATATGCATATGTACACATACACACTGGCAGAAAAGAATGAAGGAGAATATCAGAAGCAGTTCAAGTTTAATTTGATATAAACCCCTTTTTTTAATTACCAGATTTCCTAGCCTTGCAATTAAATACTAGATAGGGGTGAATGATATGAATACAATTGTTTTTAAATGGCCACCTGTTCCCTGCTGCATAACTTATTTGGAGGAGCCAATTAATGCAATATCAATTAAGTGAATGAGGCTTCTAAATGTCATTTTATTCTCAAAACTTGCTTTGGTGTCCAGTATCTTATCTTATCTTGTCTGCTGGAGAAAATTAGAGACTTATTTAAAAAAGCCACTAAAGTGTGGAAATAATGGCTATGCAGAACAGGATTTAAATTCAGGACATCTCAGCCACAACACGGTGGCACCCATTCCCTTATAGAAACTCAGGGAACTGGAAAGCCCACAATTTCACAGCTAAATTAAAGGGACACAAGACAAAATAAACAATGAAATTATATTGGCACTTTTTTTTTTACTAAACATGTTGTCTTCCTTTCCATACAAACAAGAAAATAGAGAAACACACTCAACTGAGACAAAACAAATTCTAGAAAAACTTCTGTGCTTGTTCTCAAGACCAGTGCCACTCAGGGTGCAGTCTCTATTAGCACACTATGCCTTTCACAGAGTAAAAATATCCTGTAGCATATCAGTCTGACCCTGCCCAATGACAGCCCAGAGCCGAAATTCCAGGCAATTCTTCTCTGAACAAGAGAAAACAACAAACCCCAGACATATGTTTCGGCCTCCTTTGGGACTCGTCAGTGACGTGCAGTTGCATCTCTCTAGGGCATGTGTGCCAGGAGTCCATGTCTGGTTTCCCCTTTTACTCTTAGGGAGACCCAAGAGAAATTAGCATACAAACAAGAAAATAGAGAGACGCACTCAACTGAGACAGAACAAAAGCTAGAAAAACATCCGTGCTTGTTCACAAGGCCAGTGCCATTCAGGGTGCTGTCTCTTTTAGCACACTATGCCTTTCACAGAGAAAAAATATCCTGTAGCATATCAGTCTGACCCTGCATAATGACAGACCAGTGCCAAAATACCAGGCAATTTTTCTCTGAACAAGAGAGAACAACAAACCCCAGATGTACGTTTGGCCCAACAAGGTCCAAGGGAGGCCAAAACGTATGCCTGGGGTATGTTGTTTACTCTTGTTCAGTGAAGGATTGCCTGGTATTTCAACACTGGACTGTCAGTTGAGTGTGTCTCCCTATTTTCTTGTTTGTCTTCCTTTCCATAACATTTCTATCTTAAGGATTTTCTGTTGCTGTCCTTTTGGCTGGTTTTTTACATCAATATTGCACTTCTGCTGCCCGGAATTTGTTGACTATTGCCTGCTCATGATCAAGCCTCTTGGATGTTGATTTTGGTTAAAGTTGGTCCTGTTATTACCAACTCTGTATGCCTGACCTAGCCTATGCCAACTCTGTCTGCCTGACCTATCCTATGTTTCTTCTAAAAACAGCCTGGTCTTCATCCAATGCAGCCAGGGTCCATAGTCTTGAATGGTGCTATCCTGGTTCCACCCTTTCACAGAATACCTGAATATCCAGTCATCAGCTATCCTAGGCAAAATTTGTGAAAACATTCTGTCAGTTGAGGTCACTACTGCTACTACAGCTACATTATTTATATGCTTGTTTGAGGGTCTTTTCTCTTATAGACCACATTAAAGACTCCATGTAGTGGAGGCTGCTTACTGTAAGTTTCAAAGTAGCAATCATACAATCGCTGTTTTAAATAAATCACACTGCACTCACCTGTTTGGGGTGATTGTCCAATTGCTTAACAGCATTGGCACCACTGCTCCAAAACATGTAATTACATGCAATTGTAATGCTCGTGGGATATAAACTTGGCCAGTAGTCTTCTTATCCTGGCGTCAAGTTGAATGATAGGGAATATCCCAGAGCAGAGAGAGTTTGTAAAATAATGTAAACAGTACTCACTGTAGGCAGGGTCATCTTTAGCAGCAACAGGAAGGCAATCCAGCAGTATAGCTGTTCAGGGGTAAACCAATGGAAGGACCAGGAACAGGCAGGAGTCAGCAACAAAAGGGAAGCCAGCAGTATAACAGTTCAGTTTTGTTTTTTTGTTTTTTTCTCTTTTAAATCTGTATTGTTCACTTAATGGAAAGGTTTGTAACACAAGTGAAAAGTAATTCACCAAAAATGCCTGTGAAGTCTAAAGAAAAAAAACCAAATTGGTCGATACCAGTGTAGATACATCGGCTGAGATGGTATCAGCAGTTATTGCTACCCAGGTTTTGATTGGTCAATTGACGGCCATCTTTCCCCCTCAATTTGAGGTAATCAGAAAAGAACTCGGAGTTATCTCTTCGGAGATAGCGACACTTTCTGTATTGCGGTTTTTTATTTATAAGATTAGATAATGGAAGTCGGGTTTAAAATATTATCATGGAATGTGGGTAGGATCTCTTCACCAGCTAACGGAAATTAGTTATCAAAACGTTAGCTAAAGAGAAGCCGGATTTAGTTTTTTTGCAGGAAACTCATTTGGATGGGGAAGAAGCAGCCAAACTTAAAATAAAATGGGTTGGGGAAGTAATCTCTTCCTCAAGTCCTCATAAAAAACAAGGAGTTGCAGTCTTATTTCATAAGCATCTTGATTACAAAATTGTTAATGAGACTTCAATATGACTTTATGTCCAGGATTAGATCATTTTTCAAACAAAAATTCGGAAGAATACAAGAAAAATGCTAAGTATTTTAAAAAATTCTGTAATAAATTTAGATTGACTGATATCTGGCAAATCAAGAATCCACAGGTTCAAGCTTTCACGTGTGAGTCTAAAGCTCATAGGACTTTCTCCAGGATTGATCTCTTTTTAATTTCAGAATCGTTGCCCATACGACAAGTTAAAGCTGGAATTGGGGAATTTGTGATATCTGATCATGGAATCATTTCCTTGTCCTTTTCGCGATCAGAGGGGACCAATTTTCATGGTTCTGTCTTTAGCTTCCCCCGATTTTTATACGCTAACGCCAGATTCACATCTTGGATTAAAAATACATGGCAGGAATATGCGGTACATAACCATGAACATAGGAATAAAGTGGAAATCTACTGGGAGGCAGCCAAAGCCGTGTTGCGTGGAGAAATTATAGCTTATACGAGTAAACGTATTAAAAAGATTAAGGCGCAAGGGATTCAATTTGCTAATAAGGTTAAGCAGGCCTATAGAGAAGTTCAACTTGATCCTTCCTCGACGAATTGGACCAAATATCTAGATAGTAGAAAGGAAAGAGAGGTCTTTTTAAAACAAAAATCTCAGGAGGAAGAAGTAAGATTGAATTTACAGTATAGGAGTTTCCACGGCTGCTCTGCAAAATATTTAGCGCGCCTTACAAAGAACAGGGAAAAAAAATAATTTCTCCAACATTGGTGTGTCCGGTCCACGGCGTCATCCTTACTTGTGGGATATTCTCTTCCCCAACAGGAAATGGCAAAGAGTCCCAGCAAAGCTGGTCACATGATCCCTCCTAGGCTCCGCCCACCCCAGTCATTCTCTTTGCCGTTGCACAGGCAACATCTCCACGGAGATGGTTAAGAGTTTTTTTGGTGTTTAAATGTAGTTTTTATTCTTCTATCAAGTGTTTGTTATTTTAAAATAGTGCTGGTATGTACTATTTACTCTGAAACAGAAAAAGGATGAAGATTTCTGTTTGTAAGAGGAAGATGATTTTAGCAGACAGTTACTAAAATCGATTGCTGTTTCCACACAGGACTGTTGAGATGAAGTAACTTCAGTTGGGGGAAACAGTTAGCAGACCTTTCTGCTTAAGGTATGACTAGCCATATTTCTAACAAGACCATGTAATGCTGGAAGGCTGTCATTTCCCCTCATGGGGACCGGTAAGCCATTTTCTTAGTTAAACATAAAAGAATAAAGGGCTTCAAAAAGGGCTTAAAAAACTGGTAGACATTTTTCTGGGCTAAAACGATTGCTTTACTAGGCATATTATGCAGATTCTAACTAATAATGGTTATTATAATCTTGGGTATTGTTTAGAAAAACGGCAGGCACTGTGTTGGACACCTTTTTCAGATGGGGGCCTTTTCTAGTTATAGACAGAGCCTCATTTTCGCGCCACTAATGCGCAGTTGTTTTTGGAGAGCAAGGCATGCAGATGCATGTGTGAGGAGCTAAGAATCACTGAAAAAGCTTATAGAAGGCATCATTTGGTATCGTATTCCCCTCTGGGCTTGGTTGGGTCTCAGCAAAGCATATAGCTGGGACTGTATAGGGGTTAAATGTAAAAACGGCTCCGGTTCCGTTATTTTAAGGGTTAAAGCTCTGAAATTTGGTGTGCAATACTTTTAATGCTTTAAGACACTGTGGTGAATTTTGAACAATTCCTTCATACTTTTTCACATATTCAGTAATAAAGTGTTTTCAGTTTGAAATTTAAAGTGACAGTAACGGTTTTATTTTAAAACGTTTTTTGTGCTTTGTTGACAAGTTTAAGCCTGTTTAACATGTCTGTACCATCAAATAAGCTATGTTCTATATGTATGAAAGCCAATGTGTCTCCCCATTTAAATTTATGTGATAATTGTGCCATAGTGTCCAAACAAAGTAAGGACAGTAATGCCACAGATAATGATATTGCCCAAGATGATTCCTCAAATGAGGGGAGTAAACATGATACTACATCATCCCCTACTGTGTCTACACCAGTTATGCCCACACAGGAGGCCCCTAGTACATCTAGTGCGCCAATACTTATTACCATGCAACAATTAACGGCTGTAATGGATAACTCTATAGCAAATCTTTTATCCAAAATGCCTACTTATCAGAGAAAGCGCGATTGCTCTGTTTTAAACACTGAAGAGCAAGAGGACGCTGATGATAATTGTTCTGTCATACCCTCACACCAATCTGAAGGGACCATGAGGGAGGTTTTGTCTGAGGGAGAAATTTCAGATTCAGGAAAGATTTCTCATCAAGCTGAACCTGATGTTGTGACATTTAAATTTAAATTAGAACATCTCCGCGCACTGCTTAAGGAGGTATTATCTACTCTGGATGATTGTGACAATTTGGTCATTCCAGAGAAGTTATGTAAGATGGACAAGTTCCTAGAGGTTCCGGTGCCCCCTGACGCTTTTCCTATACCCAAGCGGGTGGCGGACATAGTAAATAAAGAGTGGGAAAGGCCCGGCATACCTTTTGTCCCCCCCCCCCCCATATTTAAGAAATTATTTCCTATAGTCGACCCCAGAAAGGACTTATGGCAGACAGTCCCCAAGGTCGAGGGGGCGGTTTCTACTCTAAACAAACGCACTACTATTCCTATCGAAGATAGTTGTGCTTTCAAAGATCCTATGGATAAAAAATTAGAGGGTTTGCTTAAAAAGATTTTTGTTCAGCAAGGTTACCTTCTACAACCAATTTCATGCATTGTTCCTGTCACTACGGCAGCGTGTTTCTGGTTCGAGGAACTAGAAAAGTCGCTCAATAAAGAATCTTCGTATGAGGAGGTTATAGACAGAGTTCAAGCACTTAAATTGGCTAACTCTTTTATTTTAGATGCCGCTTTGCAATTAGCTAGATTAGCGGCGAAAAATTCAGGGTTTGCTATCGTGGCGCGCAGAGCGCTTTGGCTAAAGTCTTGGTCAGCGGATGTGTCTTCCAAGACAAAATTGCTTAACATTCCTTTCAAGGGTAAAACATTATTTGGACCTGATTTGAAAGAGATTATTTCAGGCATCACTGAGGGAAAGGGCCACGCCCTCCCACAGGACAGGTCTTTTAAGGCTAAAAATAAGCCTAATTTTCGTCCCTTTCGCAGAAACGGACCAGCCTCTAATTCTGCATCCTCTAAGCAAGAGGGTAATACTTCACAACCCAAACCAGCCTGGAAACCAATGCAAGGCTGGAACAAGGGTAAGCAGGCCAAGAAGCCTACCACTGCTACCAAAACAGCATAAAGGGATAGCCCCCGATCCGGGACCGGATCTGGTGGGGGGCAGACTTTCTCTCTTTGCTCAGGCTTGGGCAAGAGATGTTCAGGATCCTTGGGCGCTAGAAATAGTTTCTCAAGGTTATCTCCTGGAATTCAAGGAACTACCCCCAAGGGGAAGGTTCCACAGATCTCAATTATCTTCAAACCAAATAAAAAGACAGGCATTCTTTCATTGTGTAGAAGACCTGTTAAAGATGGGAGTGATTCATCCAGTTCCAATAAGAGAACAAGGGATGGGATTTTATTCCAATCTGTTCATAGTTCCCAAAAAAGAGGGAACATTCAGACCAATTTTGGATCTCAAGATCCTAAACAAATTTCTCAGGGTACCATCGTTCAAAATGGAAACTATTCGAACGATCCTACCTACTATCCAGGAAAATCAATTTATGACTACCGTGGATTTAAAGGATGCGTAACTACATATTCCTATCCACAAGGAACATCATCAGTTCCTAAGGTTCGCTTTTCTGGACAAGCATTACCAGTTTGTGGCACTTCCATTCGGATTAGCCACTGCTCCAAGGATTTTCACAAAGGTACTAGGGTCCCTTCTAGCGGTTCTAAGACCAAGGGGCATTGCAGTAGTACCTTACTTGGACGACATCCTGATTCAAGCGTCGTCTCTGTCAAAAGCCAAGGCTCATACAGACATCGTCCTAGCCTTTCTCAGATCTCACGGATGGAAGGTGAACAAAGAAAAAAGTTCTCTGTCCCCGTCAACAAGAGTTCCCTTCTTGGGAACAATAATAGATTCCTTAGAAATGAGGATTTTTCTGACAGAGGTCAGAAAATCAAAAATTCTAAGCTCTTGTCAAGTACTTCATTCTGTTCTTCGCCCTTCCATAGCGCAGTGCATGGAAGTAATAGGATTGATGGTTGCAACAATGGACATAGTTCCTTTTGCACAAATTCATCTAAGACCATTACAACTGTGCATGCTCAGACAGTGGAATGGGGATTATACAGACTTGTCTCCGACGATTCAAGTAGATCAAAAGATCAGAGATTCACTCCGTTGGTGGCTGACCCTGGACAATCTGTCACAGGGAATGAGCTTCCGCAGACCAGAGTGGGTCATTGTCACGACCGACGCCAGCCTGGTGGGCTGGGGCGCGGTCTGGGAACCCCTGAAAGCTCAGGGTCTATGGTCTCGAGAAGAATCTCTTCTCCCAATAAACATTCTGGAACTGAGAGCGATATTCAATGCTCTCAAAGCTTGGCCTCAACTAGCAAAGGCCAAATTCATAAGGTTTCAATCAGACAACATGACGACTGTTGCATATATCAATCATCAGGGGGGAACAAGGAGTTCCTTGGCGATGAAAGAAGTGACCAAAATAATTCAATGGGCGGAGGATCACTCCTGCCACTTGTCTGCGATCCACATCCCAGGAGTGGAAAATTGGGAAGCGGATTTTCTGAGTCGTCAGACATTCCATCCGGGGGAGTGGGAACTCCACCCGGAAATCTTTGCCCAAATAACTCAATTATGGGGCATTCCAGACATGGATCTGATGGCGTCTCGTCAGAACTTCAAGGTTCCTTGCTACGGGTCCAGATCCAGGGATCCCAAGGCGACTCTAGTAGATGCACTAGTAGCACCTTGGACCTTCAACCTAGCTTATGTATTCCCACCGTTTCCTCTCATTCCCAGGCTGGTAGCCAGGATCAATCAGGAGAGGGCTTCGGTGATCTTGATAGCTCCTGCGTGGCCACGCAGGACTTGGTATGCAGACCTGGTGAATATGTCATCGGCTCCACCATGGAAGCTACCTTTGAGACAGGACCTTCTTGTTCAAGGTCCATTCGAACATCCGAATCTGGTTTCCCTCCAGCTGACGGCTTGGAGATTGAACGCTTGATTTTATCAAAGCGTGGGTTTTCAGATTCTGTAATAGATACTCTGATTCAGGCTAGAAAGCCTGTAACTAGAAAAATTTACCATAAAATATGGAAAAAATATATCTGTTGGTGTGAATCCAAAGGATTGCCATGGAACAAGATAAAGATTCCTAAGATTCTATCCTTTCTACAAGAAGGTTTGGAGAAAGCATTATCTGCAAGTTCTCTAAAGGGACAGATTTCTGCTTTATCTGTCTTACTACACAAACGACTGGCAGCTATGCCAGATGTTCAAGCATTTGTTCAGGCTCTGGTTAGGATCAAGCCTGTTTACAGACCTTTGACTCCTCCCTGGAGTTTAAATCTAGTTCTTTCAGTTCTTCAAGGGGTTCCGTTTGAACCCTTACATTCCGTAGATATTAAGTTACTATCTTGGAAAGTTTTGTTTTTGGTTGCAATCTCTTCTGCTAGAAGAGTTTCAGAGTTATCTGCTCTGCAGTGTTCTCCTCCTTATCTGGTGTTCCATGCAGATAAGGTGGTTTTGCGTACTAAGCCTGGTTTTCTTCCTAAAGTTGTTTCTAACAAAAATATTAACCAGGAGATAGTTGTACCTTCTTTGTGTCCGAATCCAGTTTCAAAGAAGGAGCGTTTTTTACACAATTTGGACGTTGTCCGTGCTCTAAAATTCTATTTAGAGGCTACTAAAGATTTCAGACAAACATCATCCTTGTTTGTTGTTTATTCTGGTAAAAGGAGAGGTCAAAAAGCGACTTCTACCTCTCTTTCCTTTTGGCTTAAAAACATTATCCGTTTGGCTTATGAGACTGCCGGACGGCAGCCTCCTGAACGAATCACAGCTCACTCCACTAGGGCTGTGGCTTCCACATGGGCCTTCAAGAACGAGGCTTCTGTTGACCAGATATGTAAGGCAGCGACTTGGTCTTCACTGCACACTTTTGCCAAATTTTACAAATTTGATACTTTTGCTTCTTCGGAGGCTATTTTTGGGAGAAAGGTTTTGCAAGCTGTGGTGCCTTCCGTTTAGGTGACCTGATTTGCTCCCTCCCTTCATCCGTGTCCTAAAGCTTTGGTATTGGTTCCCACAAGTAAGGATGACGCCGTGGACCGGACACACCAATGTTGGAGAAAACAGAATTTATGCTTACCTGATAAATTACTTTCTCCAACGGTGTGTCCGGTCCACGGCCCGCCCTGGTTTTTTTTAATCAGGTCTGATGAATTATTTTCTCTAACTACAGTCACCACGGTATCATATGATTTCTCCTATATATATTTCCTCCTGTCCGTCGGTCGAATGACTGGGGTGGGCGGAGCCTAGGAGGGATCATGTGACCAGCTTTGCTGGGACTCTTTGCCATTTCCTGTTGGGGAAGAGAATATCCCACAAGTAAGGATGATGCCGTGGACCGGACACACCGTTGGAGAAAGTAATTTATCAGGTAAGCATAAATTCTGTTTTTATTACAGCTATTAAGAGTGGTGATGAAAGATTTCTTAGGACGGAGGAAATTAGTCGAGCATTTTATATTTATTATTAACAATTATATTCTGCGACTAATGTTAATCAGTATAATCAAAATGTTTTTTGGTCCAAGGTTAGCATTCCCAAGATCCAAATGGATGAGTTAGCTATGTTGAATCAACCCGTGACTAGAGAAGAGATTAGCATTGCAATTGATAAACTTAAATTGAACAAAGCAGCGGGCCCCGATGGGTTTCCCACCGAATTCTATAAATCCTTAAAGAATAAATTGGTTCCAATATTGGAGGATTTATATAATAATTATTATACACTTGACAATGCTATCTCGGCATGTTTTTCTGCAGCAAATATTTCACTCATACTTAAAAAAGGTAAAAATCCGGAGGATCCGGTCTCTTATAGGCCAATATCAGTGTTAAACACGGATTATAAAATAATGGCTGGTATTATCCCAGCAAGGTTCAACTGATGTTTACAGAATCTTATTCACCTGGATCAGACAGGGATCATGTCGTCAAGAAACTCGATTAAGAACATCCGTAAAGTTATTGCTTTCTTAGACTACGCATGGAATACGGATCAATATCCAAATAATCCTGTAACTTTTGATTCAGCTTTATTGACATTAGACACAGTCAAGGTATTTGACTCCATTGTTTGGGAACACCTATTTTGATCTCTGGAAAACTTTGGTTTTTTTTGGTAATTTTATCCAATATATTCATAAAATATACTCAAAACCTACATCATATTTGCTGGTAAATGGTTTTCGGTCACCAGAGATAATTCTGCAACGTGGTACCAGGCAAGGCTGTCCGTTATCTCTTCTCCTATTTATTGTAGCGCTTGAACCTCTAGCAGCTAGATTTCCTGATATCTTAACTGGCATTTTGCTTGGTTCATATCGACTAAAGACTCTGTTATATGCAGATGATATCTTATTAGTCGTAGAAAAGGTTCATCAATCCATTCCAGTAATAGTACATTTCCTCGAAGAGTTTAGTTAATTTTCTGGTTATCTGGTTTATTTGGAGAAAAGTGAACTTATGTATGTGGGTAAAGGCCCTCCTTGTATTGGGAATATCCCATTTAAAGTAGTGAATGTGATTAAATACCTTGGGTTAGAAATGCACAGGAACCCAAAGTTTTGGTATGCTGCAAATTATTCCCTATTATTTTCAAAAATTAAATGGGATCTCCAGCTTTGGACCTCTTATCCTCTGTCTATTACAGTGAAGGTGAATCTAATCAAAATTATTATCTTCCCTCGTCTTCTTTATGTTCTGCAAAATGTACCTATTTTTATATCTAATTCAGATATAAAAAAGCTTTATGGCTATTTCTCTAAATTCATATGGAAGGATAAAAAACCTAGATTGGCTTTGGCTAGGCTTATGCAGAAGGTTAGTTCTGGGGGTTTGGCTCTGCCTGATGTTAAGTTGTATAACATAGTGGCCATGGTAAAATTTGCCCTAGATTGGGTCGCTGGAACTAATATAATATCCTCTAGTGAGGAAGAGGCATTTTATATACATCCCTTCTCGTTAAAAGCTATATTGCATTGTAATCCCAGACAGCTCCCGTCAAATGTTTGTAGAATGATATCATTCAAAAACATTGTCATAGCATGGTACAAGTTCTGTAGCAGTTTAGGTATAGATTCCTCTTTTTCAGATTTTCTTTCTATTCGGGGTAATACCCAATTTATTCTGGGTATATACCAAAAGGTATTTAAATCCTGGGTGAATAAAGGGTTATTATTAGTGAAGCAATTATTGGATGAAAATTTGCAGGTACGTACAGCCGAATCTATATTCTTGTCCTATGAGCTACCTAGGTCAGATATGTTTGCCTATTTCCAAATACAACATAATATACATGCCCAGAACTGGCGGGACGTTTGGGTGGCTGCATGGTCAGATATCAGAATATTAATTAAAAAAATTAATTCTGGCGTCACATCTATCTCTTTGATGTATGACATCATGCTGTCAAAGCAAAGTGAAAAATACTTGGACAGGATCTGTAATTTTTTGTGTCCAGCTATTTCTGATATTAATAATGAGAGGATTGTACAGAGTTTTAATACGCTGAACAAGTGCAGAATGTCCATGAGCTGGAAAGAATCACACGTGAAGCTTATGAATAATTTCTATTTACATCCTCTTAAAATTCATAAAAAATTTCCCTCTAGTTCGAGTAATTGTCCCCGTTGTATCGAGCACAATGCAGATTTATTTCATATGTTTTGGTTTTGCCCCAAAATAAATAAATTATGGCTGAAAATTAGTTTTTGGTTCAATGCTCTTTATGATCTAAACGTCTCCCTGACATTGCAAGATGTTTATCTATTGTCTATTTCACCAGACAGAAGATATACCCAAACGACTCATATTTTTAATACTATTATCCTCGCGGTTCGCCATCTCATTCTAAAGAGTTGGAAGGCGAGCAGAGTGCCGGGATTTTCATCGATCTTGAAAGGAATACAAGAACAAGTTATATTTGAATCATATCATCTACAGGATGCCTCCGAGAAGAGAATCAAATATTTTCTTTTAGGTTGGCTTTCTATTATTAAGTCATATTCTCTCCCGCTTCAAAGACAGATTCTCTCCCTGTTCCTGTCTTCCACTAGCTTTGCGGAACTAGTGTTATTGGATAAATTTCCCACCACGTGGCTAGTGCAGGACCATAATTCACCTGTCGGCGTGTGAGGGCGTTCGGATGGGGTCCTGAGGAGGAGTATGGGGGAGTTCTTTTTTTTTTCTCTTTTTTGTATTTTTTTATTTTATCTTGTTTTGTTCTGTATATTTTTGTTTTACAGTATAATGAAAATTCCAGCAAAGACGATTGTATTTGTTTGGTTTGAATTACCGCAAAAGTGTATGAATTTTTGGTTAATCGATGTACAATTATTTTTAGAATGTTTGCGGGTACATGTATAAGAAATTATCTTTGTCTTGTGGAGATTAATAAAAATGTATTTAAAAAAAAAGACAGTTCAGGGGTAAACCAATAGAATGGTCAGACAGGCAGAGATTATCAACAGTATAGCAATCCAGTAATTCAGGGGTTAAGCAGGCAGATTTCAGCAACAGCGTACCAATACAGCAGTTCAAGGGTTAAGCAGGCAGAATGGTCAGACAAGCAGAGGTCAGCAACAGCGTACCAATACAACAGTTCAGGGATTAATTAAGCAGGCAGAGTAGACAGACAAGCAGAGTTCAATAACGTAACAGCAATCCAGCATACAGAACAGCACCCAGGAGCACACAAAGAAACCCTTATACTTGGGCAGAGGTAGTTAGTAAATGAGAGACTTACATAGGCGCAGGATTCTTCCAGATCCAATGTTGTAAAATAAATTGTATACTGCATAAGAATGCGTGACCTATGTCACTTCTGGTGACGTTAATCAGCTGCTGGAGGTGTGTGGCGCTCACTGTGCATGCGCAAGAGGCCCAACCTCCTCCAAACAGCTGTTTAAGGAGACTTATTTTAAAACAAAGGGTCGAGGAATTCTATGGCCCGTAATCTTCAATGCGCAAACAATGCCGCACATGTGCACACGGTAAGTGTGTGGTGCGTGATGGACCAATTTCAAAATTGAATGGAAGTGGGCAAATCAAACGGACTACGGACCGGTCAGATAATACATAGGAAAAAAGCATTACTGCATTATCTGATTGGTCCGAGTGTCCGGGAAGTCAATATCTGGACAACCAATAGGGTTATGTTTCCAGTGTGCACTAGGCTTTGTATATGATCAGTGAGGAGTAGGGCCGTGTGCGCATGCGCATTGAAGAATACGGGCCATAGAATTCCTTGACCCGTTGTTCTAAAATAAGTCACCTTAAACAGCTGTTTGGAGGAGATTGGACCTCTTGCGCATGCGCAGTGAGCGCCACACACCTCCAACAGCTGATTTCACGGCACCGGAAGTGACGTAGTGCAAGCATTCTTATTGTATACAACTTATTTTAGAACACCGGCATCAGGAAGAGGGAGACGTGCAAAGATGACGTCATTGTCCCACGCTCAGAGGAACCGCCGCATCCCTGGCAACAGCCAGAGCGTCCCTGGCAACAGCCAGAGCGATGCGGCAAGCGACGTGACAGCAATAGTAACTATGGGCAGTGGGTGTACTTTGTCTGCTACCAACTTACAATGTAGAAGGACAGGTTGGAAACTTATCTGTCTGTCCCTATTTGGGGCTCAAATGTTCTGTTTCTTTTTTAGTCTCTCCTCACTTTCTCTTCCAGACATGCCCAATAACACTGTATACTAAGAACAAAAAGAGTATTTTTATTTTAGTTTAAAAATGTGTTGTGTGTATGTGTGCGTTTAAACACTGAATATATAAATATAAGGCTTTTATGGGATACACTAATTTAGCTTGGTACTTTACTTTCTCATAGGCTGATATGAAATTATTACTATGTTGGTTTCTGGAAATTTGTAAGAAAATGCCCCCTCCATCTTCAGTGTTGGAAGCAGATGTATATCAAATACTTTAAAATAGTTGAATTTCATCGAGAGTGAAAAAAAAACCCCCACAATTTGTTAGGTTTAGTTAAATCTAGCTACGATCTTATAAAGTGTCATGTGCTTTAAAAGCAGATTTATAGCAGCATGTGCCTTCAAATACCCACATAAAATGAATAGATACTAAATGTAACATCATAGTTAATGTCCTTTTCCTTTTCCCTTACCATTTTCTCTATGGGAAGTCCTTTTATGTTGAGAAGAAAAAAAACACAAGACTTCCTTTTAAGAAAAGTAGATATACTTACACATGAAAGTATGTTTTTCTGAATTATACTTTCACAGTGTTTTTACCATTTTTCTAACCACTATAACCTAAGTTGAGTTGAGAAGTCCTACACTGAATTTGGAGTCTGAAATACACTGCAGCTACATATATACAGTATATATCTATATTACGGTTAACATAAAGGGAAAACCTTTTATTTTTTAAATAAAAGGCAAATATTGGGGAACTGGTTATCTTGTTGATTAGATATGTGAAATACAAAAAGAAAGGAATATAGGGCATATAATAATCCCCTAAAAAAGATAGGGAAAGAAAAACAGCACACATAAGGGGTTTATATATAATAGTTTTAATTAACTATGAAACATATCAAAATTGGTACTTGCCCACTTATGCCCTGCAGCACTGCATAAAGCTAAAGCATTATAGACAAACAAACATATACATATACACAGGGGGAACCAATCTCAGTTATCTATGACACAGGCCTGTATCACTCTAATGCTGTATATAAACATATAACCATGTCTAAGAGTAACTGGTTATCAAGACCAGCTTAGATTTTGTATATACAAACACATATAAGCATAGTGTGTGAAATACATAAATACTTGAGCAGAGAGAAAGTAGAACCGCAGTGAATACGCACTACAAATCCTACCGCATGTGATATAAAATTAGAGACTCTCGTTCCCAAATAGTGACCGCAGATCAAACTGCACACTAGGTCGTGATTTGCAAAAAATGGAAAACTTGCATCTATCAATTGGGATTATACTTTTATACATAGACAGTCTTATTGCCTTACGGCGAGATTACGAGTTTTGCGTTAGCCTTAAAAAGCAGCGTTAAGGGGTCCTAACGCTGATATTACAAGTTTGGCAGGTAGAGGCTCACCGCTCACTTTTCTTCCGCGACTTTTCCATACCGCAAATCCCCTTACGTCAATTGCGTATCCTATCTTTTCTATGGGATTTGCCTAACGCTGGTGTTACAAGTCTTAGAAGAAGTGAGCGGTAGACCCTCTCCTGGCAATACTTCTACCACATTTAAAAGTCAGTAGTTAAGAGTTTTATGGGCTAACGCCGGAAAATAAAACTCTTAACTAAAGTGCTAACAAGTACACTAACACCCATAAACTACATATTAACCCCTAAACCGAGGCCCCGCAAACACTATAATAAATATTTGTAACCCCTAATCTGCCGACCGGACATCGCCGCCACCTACATTATACTTATGAACCCCTAATCTGTTGCCCCTAACATCGCCGCAACCTACATTATAGTTATTAACCCCTAATCTGTTGCCCCCAACGTCACCGCAACCTAACTACACTTATTAACCCCTAATCTGCCGACCGGACATTGTAGCTACTTTAATAAATGTATTAACCCCTAAACCGCCACACTCCCACCTCGCAAACACTAGTTAATTTTTATTAACCTCTAATCTGCCTGCCCTAACATCGCCGACACCTACTTACATTTATTAACCCCTAATCTGCCAATTGTAATTAACTGTAGGTAGTTTAGGTAATTTATTTAATGATAGTGTAGTGTTAGGTGTAATTGTAACTTAGGTTAGGATTTATTTTACAGGTAATTTTGTACTTATTTTAGCTAGGTAGTTATTAAATAGTTAATAACTATTTAATCACTATTGTACCTAGTTAAAATAAATACAAAGTTGCCAGTAAAATAAAAATTAATCATAAGATAGCTACAATGTAATTATTAATTATATTGTAGCTATCTTATGGTTTATTTTATCGGTAAGTATTTTGTTTTAAATAGGAATAATTTATTTAATTGTAGTTAATTTATTTAGATGTATTTAAATTATATTTAAATTAGGGGGTGTTAGGGTTAGGGTTAGACTTAGGTTTAGGGGTTAATAACTTTATTATAGTAGCAGCGACGTTGGTGGTGGCTGATTAGGGGTTAATAAATGTAAGTAGGTGTCGGCGATGTTAGGGCAGACAGATTAGAGGTTAATAAAAATTAACTAGTGTTTGCGAGGCGGGAGTGCAGCGGTTTAGGGGTTAATACATTTATTAAAGTAGCGGCGATGGCCGGTCGGCAGATTAGGGGTTAATAAGTGTAGTTATGTTGCGGCGACATTGTGGGCAGCAGATTAGGGGTTAATAACTATAATGTAGGCGTCGGCAATGTTGGGGGCAGCAGATTAGGGGTTCATAAGTATAATGTAGGTGGCAGTGGTGTCCGGAGCGGCAGATTAGGGGTTAATAGAATAATGGAGAAAAAATGGAGAAAAGCGAACAGAAAAAAGAGAACTCACAAAGGGAATGGCATATGTGGCTGGGCAGTGTAGGTGTGTGACATTAAAACTTAACATTTATTATTCAAAGAAGTGATAAAAAAACTACTGTTTGAGTTTTAATTAATACTTAGATTAAAAGATATACAAGTAATTGGTGGCTTTCTATCCACATTAACCCCAAACAATGTGTAGCAATGAAGCTCAGAAACAAATAAGAGGGATTTTGGGCAGAAACACACCAAAAAATGGTTCACGGATTGCACAATTACTATCTGAAAAAGAGGATTGACCTCAAATGTATTAAGCTATATAGTGCAATACTGGACCGGTGTGAGTCTGTCCAAAATATTCCCAGTTAACAAAATTAGTATGGGGAAATGTAAGTGGCAAGGTCTACACAAACAAAAATGTGCTATACAATACACAATCCAATTAGTAAGAGAGTATGCTCACAATTCAACTAATGGCAAGAAAAACATGTTACTAATAAGGTAAAGTGGACCCTAAAGTTAAACCCATAGGAGTTAGCACATGTCTAATAAAGTGTGACCAGCCAAATTACTTTAAGTGGATAGACAGCCGATTGATAGCTAGGCTAGTGTATTCAGTGTCCACTACAGTCCTGAAGGACTCATCTGATCTCTGCTGTAAGGACAGCACCCCAAAAAAACCCTTTTTAGGGCTAGAACATCAGTCGTTTTTTTTTTCTCATTTTTTTCTTTGTAATCTAATTGCATTAGCCTGCCTGTCAGTGTGTGTCAGGCTCACATCATATACTGTGCCTAATTTCTCAGTGCCACCAGTCATATCTGATGTAACATTAGTGTAAATTAAAAAAAAAAACTTTTACATCAGTCTGCTAGTGTAATCTAATTTCAGTTGCCAGGCCAGACTGCCACTGCCAGCGTGTGTGTCAGGCTCACAGTATATACTGTGCCTACTTCCTCAGTGCCACCAGTCATATCTGGTGTAACATTAGTGTAAATGTTTTTTAAAAAAACTTTTACATCAGTCTGCTAGTGTAATCTAATTGCAGTTGCCTGCCTCCCAGCGTGTGTGCCAGGCCCACTTGGCAACTAGTGCCACCAATCATATTTGTTATAACAGTAGTGTAAATATTTAAAAAAAAATTTGACTGTGAAACATCAGTCTGCTAGTGTAATCTTATTGCAGTTGCCTGCCTGCAAGCATGTGTGCCAGGCCCACTTGCCAAGTAGTGCAACCAATCATATTTGTTATAACAGTAGTGTCAATATTTAAAAAAAAAATTTGACTGTGAAACATCAGTCTGCTAGTGTAATCTAATTGCAGTTGCCTGCCTGCCTGCCAGCGTGTGTGCCAGGCCCACTTGCAAAGTTAGTGGCACCACTCATATTTGTTGTAACAGTAGTGTAAATATTTTAAAAAAAACTTTTTGACTGTGAAACATCAGTCTGCTAGTGTAATCTAATTGCAGTTGCCTGCCTGCCAGTGTGTGTGCCAGGCCCACTTGCCAAGTAGTGCCACCAATCATATTTGTTATAACAGTAGTGTAAATATTTTAAAAAAACTTTTTTGACTATGAAACATCAGTCTGCTAGTGTAATCTAATTGCAGTTGCCTGCCTGCCAGCATGTGTGCCAGGCCCACTTGCTAAGTGCCACCAATCATATTTGTTATAACAGTAGTGTAAACATTTTTTAAAAATTTTTTTGACTGTGAAACATCAGTCTGCTAGTGTTATCTAATTGCAGTTGCCTGCCTGCCAGCGTGTGTGCCAGGCCCACTTGCCCAATTAGTGGCACCACTCATATTTGTTGTAACAGTAGTGTAAATATTTAAAAAAAAAAAAATTTGACTGTGAAACATCAGTCTGCTATTGTAATCTAATTGCAGTTGCCTGCCTGCCAGCGTGTGTGCCAGGCTCACCTGCCAAAATAGTGGCACCACTCATATTTGATGTAACAGTAGTGTAAATATTTTAAAAAAAACTTTTTTGACTGTGAAACATCAGTCTGCTAGTGTAATCTAATTGCAGTTGCCTGCCTGCCAGCGTGTGTGCCAGGCCCACTTGCCAACTAGTGTCACCACTCATATTTGTTGTAACAGTAGTGTAAAAATTTTCAAAAAAAATTTTTTGACTGTGAAACATCAATCTGCTAGTGTAATCTAATTGCAGTTGCCTGCCTGCCAGCGTGTGTGCCAGGCCCACTTGCCAACTAGTGCCACCAATCATATTTGTTATAAGAGTAGTGTAAATATTTTTTTAAAAAAATTTTTTGACTGTGAAACATCAGTCTGCTAGTGTAATCTAATTGCAGTTGCCTGCCTGCCAGCGTGTGTGCCAGGCCCACTTGCCAAGTTAGTGGCACCACTCATATTTGTTGTAACAGTAGTGTAAATATTTAATAAAAAAACTTTTTTGACTGTGAAACATCAGTCTGCTAGTGTAATCTTATTGCAGTTGCCTGCCTGCAAGCATGTGTGCCAGGCCCACTTGCCAAGTAGTGCAACCAATCATATTTGTTATAACAGTAGTGTCAATATTTAAAAAAAAAATTTGACTGTGAAACATCAGTCTGCTAGTGTAATCTAATTGCAGTTGCCTGCCTGCCAGCGTGTGTGCCAGGCCCACTTGCAAAGTTAGTGGCACCACTCATATTTGTTGTAACAGTAGTGTAAATATTTTTAAAAAAACTTTTTGACTGTGAAACATCAGTCTGCTAGTGTAATCTAATTGCAGTTGCCTGCCTGCCAGTGTGTGTGCCAGGCCCACTTGCCAAGTAGTGCCACCAATCATATTTGTTATAACAGTAGTGTAAATATTTTTAAAAAAACTTTTTTGACTATGAAACATCAGTCTGCTAGTGTAATCTAATTGCAGTTGCCTGCCTGCCAGCATGTGTGCCAGGCCCACTTGCTAAGTGCCACCAATCATATTTGTTATAACAGTAGTGTAAACATTTTTTTAAAATTTTTTTGACTGTGAAACATCAGTCTGCTAGTGTTATCTAATTGCAGTTGCCTGCCTGCCAGCGTGTGTGCCAGGCCCACTTGCCAAGTTAGTGGCACCACTCATATTTGTTGTAACAGTAGTGTAAATATTTAAAAAAAAAAAAATTTGACTGTGAAACATCAGTCTGCTATTGTAATCTAATTGCAGTTGCCTGCCTGCCTGCCAGCGTGTGTGCCAGGCTCACCTGCCAAAATAGTGGCACCACTCATATTTGATGTAACAGTAGTGTAAATATTTTAAAAAAAACTTTTTTGACTGTGAAACATCAGTCTGCTAGTGTAATCTAATTGCAGTTGCCTGCCTGCCAGCGTGTGTGCCAGGCCCACTTGCCAACTAGTGTCACCACTCATATTTGTTGTAACAGTAGTGTAAAAATTTTAAAAAAAAATTTTTTGACTGTGAAACATCAATCTGCTAGTGTAATCTAATTGCAGTTGCCTGCCTGCCAGCGTGTGTGCCAGGCCCACTTGCCAACTAGTGCCACCAATCATATTTGTTATAAGAGTAGTGTAAATATTTTTTAAAAAAAATTTTTTGACTGTGAAACATCAGTCTGCTAGTGTAATCTAATTGCAGTTGCCTGCCTGCCAGCGTGTGTGCCAGGCCCACTTGCCAAGTTAGTGGCACCACTCATATTTGTTGTAACAGTAGTGTAAATATTTAATAAAAAAACTTTTTTGACTGTGAAACATCAGTCTGCTAGTGTAATCTAATTGCAGTTGCCTGCCTGCCAGCGTGTGTGCCAGGCCCACTTGCCAAGTTAGTGGCACCACTCATATTTGTTGTAACAGTAGTGTAAATATTTAAAAAAAAACTTTTTCGACTGTGAAACATCAGTCTGCTAGTGTAATCTAATTTCAGTTGCCAGGCCAGCCTGCCACTGCCAGCCTGTGTGTCAGGCTTACAGCATATACTGTGCCTACTTCCTCAGTGCCACCAGTCATATCTGGTGTAACATTGGTATAATATTTTTTTTTTATATCAGTCTGCTAGTGTAATCTAATTTCAGTTGCCAGGCCAGCCTGCCACTGCCAGCCTTTGTGTCAGGCTCACAGTATATACTGTGCCTACTTCCTCTGTGCCACCACTCATATCTGGTGTAACATTAGTGTATTTTAAAAAAAAAAAAACTTTTACATCAGTCTGCTAGTGTAATCTAATTTCAGTTGCCAGGCCAGCCTGCCACTACCAGCCTGTGTGTCAGGTTCACAGCATATATTGTGCCTACTTCCTCAGTGCCACCACTCATATCTGTTGTAACATTAGT
Source organism: Bombina bombina (assembly GCF_027579735.1). Classification (NCBI taxonomy): domain Eukaryota; kingdom Metazoa; phylum Chordata; class Amphibia; order Anura; family Bombinatoridae; genus Bombina; species Bombina bombina. The sequence goes on from NC_069501.1 coordinate 60,564,062, forward strand.
ATAATTTTTTTTAAAAAACACTTTTACATCAGTCTGCTAGTGTAATCTAATTTTAGTTGCCAGACCAGCCTGCCACTGCCTGCCTGTGTGTCAGGATCACAGCATATACTGTGCCTACTTCCTCAGTGCCACCACTCATATCTGTTGTAACGGTAGTGTAATTTTTAAAAAAAAAACTTTTACATCAGCCTGCTAGTGTAATCTAATTTCAGTTGCCAGGCCAGACTGCCACTGCCAGACTGTGTGTCAGGCTCACAGCATATACTGTGCCTACTTCCTCAGTGCCACCACTCATATCTGATGTAAAATTAGTGTAAAATTTTTTTAAAAAAACTTTTACATCAGTCTGCTAGTGTAATCTAATTTCAGTTGCCAGGCCAGCCTGCCACTGCCAGTCTGTGTGTCAGGCTCACAGCATATACTGTGCCTACTTGCTCAGTGCCACCAGTCATATCTGGTGTAACATTAGTGTAAATTTAAAAAATTTTTTTTTTACATGAGTCTGCTAGTGTAATCTAATTTCAGTTGCCAGGCCAGCCTGCCACTGCCAGCCTGTGTGTCAGGCTCACAGCATATACTGTGCCTACTTCCTCAGTGCCACCTCTCATATCTGGTGTAACATTAGTGTAAATTTTTATAAAAACATTTTTTACATCATTCTAAACAATCAGTAACACTAAGGGTGTGTTACTACTAGGGGGCGCACAGGACCTTATATGATTATTATGTAAATAGGCTAAGAGAGAAGAGAACAAGATATTACATATAATAACTATAATAAAATATACTATACGGAATAATGTAAACAAAAAAGAAACAATTCTTATAAATATGGGACTATGAGAAACATAGGATACAACACAAATAATAACAAATACAGTAATAAGAAATTCCTGAAAGGTTCTTATCTGGAAATGCTGTCTTCTTCTGCAATGTTATATAGATGGTAAATGTCCCAATTGGGGTGGGTATAGTCCCAAATGATGAATGTGATCAAATACCAGGATGATCAATGATCAGGAACACAGATGATGACTGGAGTCAGCTGCTTTGTCAGGGAAATCAGGATCTAAGAGCAAGTTTTCTCTGTGAAAAAAATCACAAAAAGACAAAGGCGCCTCCTAGTGTAATACAGTTGGTGAAAGAGATTTAATAGGTAATCAAAAAGGTACTCACAAGTGGAGCAGCACCCAATTGTGCTAAATCAAACAGACTGGGATCTCACAGTGTCCCAGCTCACTGACACTGCAAGGAAACTGGTTTCTCCAATGTCTTGCCGGACTGACAGAGCTCAGACTCTCACAAAGAGGTTTACATAAAACCAAATTTTATTAATAAAATAAAAATCTCAGTGTCTCATGACACTAGATATTAAAAGAACAAACAACGCGTTTCTCAGACTGCTGTCTGTTTCATCAGGCTTCTGAGAGAAGCCTGATGAAACAGACAGCAGTCTGAGAAACGCGTTGTTTGTTCTTTTAATATCTAGTGTCATGAGACACTGAGATTTTTATTTTATTAATAAAATTTGGTTTTATGTAAACCTCTTTGTGAGAGTCTGAGCTCTGTCAGTCCGGCAAGACATTGGAGAAACCAGTTTCCTTGCAGTGTCAGTGAGCTGGGACACTGTGAGATCCCAGTCTGTTTGATTTAGCACAATTGGGTGCTGCTCCACTTGTGAGTACCTTTTTGATTACCTATTAAATCTCTTTCACCAACTGTATTACACTAGGAGGCGCCTTTGTCTTTTTGTGATTTTTTTCACAGAGAAAACTTGCTTTTACATCATTCTGCTAGTGTATTCTAATGTTAGTTGCCAGGCCAGACTGCCACTGCCAGCCTATGTGTCAGGCTCACAGCATATACTGTGGCTACTTCCTCAGTGCCACCACTCATATCTGTTGTAACATTAGTGTAAATTTAAAAAAAAAAAAACTTTTACATCAGTCTGCTAGTGTAATCTAATTGCAGTTGCCTGCCTGCCAGTGTGTGTGCCAGGCCCACTTGCCAAGTAGTGCCACCAATCATATTTGTTATAACAGTAGTGTAAATATTTAAAAAAAAAAAATTGACTGTGAAACATCAGTCTGCTAGTGTAATCTTATTGCAGTTGCCTGCCTTCCAGCGTATGTGCCAGGCCCACTTGCCAAGTTAGTGGCACCACTCATATTTGTTGTAACAGTAGTGTAAATATTTAAAAAAAAAACTTTTTTGACTGTGAAACATCAGTCTGCTAGTGTAATCTAATTGCAGTTGCCTGCCTGCCAGCATGTGTGCCAGGCCCACTTGCCAAGTTAGTGGCACCACTCATATTTGTTGTAACAGTAGTGTAAATATTTTTTTAAAAAACTTTTTTGACTGTGAAACATCAGTCTGCTAGTGTAATCTAATTGAAGTTGCCTGCCTGCCAGCGTGTATGCCAGGCCCACTTGCCAAGTTAGTGGCACCACTCATATTTGTTGTAACAGTAGTGTAAATATTTAAAAAAAAAAACTTTTTTGACTGTGAAACATCAGTCTGCTAGTGTAATCTAATTTCAGTTGCCAGGCCAGCCTGCCACTGACAGCCTGTGTGTCAGGCTCACAGCATATACTGTGCCTACTTCCTCAGTGCCACCACTCATATCTGGTGTAACATTAGTGTATTTTTTTAAAAAAAAACTTTTACATCAGTCTGCTAGTGTAATCTAATTTCAGTTGCCAGGCCAGCCTGCGACTGCCAGCCTGTGTGTCAGGCTCACAGCATATATTGTGCCTACTTCCTCAGTGCCACCACTCATATCTGTTGTAACATTAGTATAATTTAAAAAAAAAAACACTTTTACATCAGTCTGCTAGTGTAATCTAATTTTAGTTTCCAGGCCAGCCTGCCACTACCAGCCTGTGTGTCAGGCTCACAGCATATATTGTGCCTACTTCCTCAGTGCCACCACTCATATCTGTTGTAACATTAGTATAATTTTTTTTAAAAAACACTTTTACATCAGTCTGCTAGTGTAATCTAATTTTAGTTGCCAGACCAGCCTGCCACTGCCTGCCTGTGTGTCAGGCTCACAGCATATACTGTGCCTACTTCCTCAGTGCCACCACTCATATCTGTTGTAACGGTAGTGTAATTTTTTAAAAAAAAACTTTTACATCAGCCTGCTAGTGTAATCTAATTTCAGTTGCCAGGCCAGACTGCCACTGCCAGACTGTGTGTCAGGCTCACAGCATATACTGTGCCTACTTCCTCAGTGCCACCACTCATATCTGATGTAAAATGAGTGTACATTTTTAAAAAAAAAACTTTTACATCAGTCTGCTAGTGTAATCTAATTTCAGTTGCCAGGCCAGCCTGCCACTGTCAGTCTGTGTGTCAGGCTCACAGCATATACTGTGCCTACTTGCTCAGTGCCACCAGTCATATCTGGTGTAACATTAGTGTAAATTTAAAAAAAAAATTTTTTACATCAGTCTGCTAGTGTAATCTAATTTCAGTTGCCAGGCCAGCCTGCCACTGCCAGCCTGCCACTGCCAGCCTGTGTGTCAGGCTCACAGCATATACTGTGCCTACTTCCTCAGTGCCACCTCTCATATCTGGTGTAACATTAGTGTAAATTTTTATAAAAACATTTTTTACATCATTCTGCTAGTGTATTCTAATTTTAGTTGCCAGGCCAGACTGCCACTGCCAGCCTATGTGTCAGGCTCACAGCATATACTGTGGCTACTTCCTCAGTGCCACCACTCATATCTGTTGTAACATTAGTGTAAATTTTTTTTAAAAAAAACTTTTACATCAGTCTGCTAGTGTAATCTAATTGCAGTTGCCTGCCTGCCAGTGTGTGTGCCAGGCCCGCTTGCCAAGTAGTGCCACCAATCATATTTGTTATAACAGTAGTGTAAATATTTAAAAAAAAAATTGACTGTGAAACATCAGTCTGCTAGTGTAATCTTATTGCAGTTGCCTGCCTTCCAGCGTATGTGCCAGGCCCACTTGCCAAGTTAGTGGCACCACTCATATTTGTTGTAACAGTAGTGTAAATATTTTAAAAAAAACTTTTTTGACTGTGAAACATCAGTCTGCTAGTGTAATCTAATTGCAGTTGCCTGCCTGCCAGCGTGTGTGCCAGGCCCACTTGCCAACTAGTGCCACCAATCATATTTGTTATAACAGTAGTGTAAATATTTTAAAAAAAACTTTTTTGACTGTGAAACATCAGTCTGCTAGTGTAATCTAATTGCAGTTGCCTGCCTGCCAGCGTGTATGCCAGGCCCACTTGCCAAGTTAGTGGCACCACTCATATTTGTTGTAACAGTAGTGTAAATATTTAAAAAAAAAAAACTTTTTTGACTGTGAAACATCAGTCTGCTAGTGTAATCTAATTTCAGTTGCCAGGCCAGCCTGCCACTGACAGCCTGTGTGTCAGGCTCACAGCATATACTGTGCCTACTTCCTCAGTGCCACCACTCATATCTGGTGCAACATTAGTGTATTTTAAAAAAAAAAAACTTTTACATCAGTCTGCTAGTGTAATCTAATTTCAGTTGCCAGGCCAGCCTGCGACTGCCAGCCTGTGTGTCAGGCTCACAGCATATATTGTGCCTACTTCCTCAGTGCCACCACTCATATCTGTTGTAACATTAGTATAATTTTTTTAAAAAAACACTTTTACAGCAGTCTGCTAGTGTAATCTAATTTTAGTTGCCAGGCCAGCCTGCCACTGCCAGCCTGTGTGTCAGGCTCATAGCATATACTGTGCCTACTTCCTCAGTGCCACCACTCATATCTGGTGTAAAATTAGTGTAATTTTTTTTAAAAAAAACTTTTACATCAGTCTGCTAGTGTAATCTAATTTCAGTTGCCAGGCCAGCCTGCCACTGCCAGCCTGTGTGTCAGGCTCACAGCATATACTGTGCCTACTTCCTCAGTGCCACCAGTCATATCTGGTGTAACATTAGTGTAAATTTAAAAAAAAAAAAAAACTTTTACATCAGCCTGCTAGTGTAATCTAATTTCAGTTACCAGGCCAGCCTGCCACTGCCAGCCTGTGTGTCAGGCTCACAGCATATACTGTGCCTACTTCCTCAGTGCCACCAGTCATATCTGGTGTAACATTAGTGAAATTTTTTTATAAAAAAATCTTTTACATCATTCTGCTAGTGTATTCTAATTTTAGTTGCCAGGCCAGACTGCCACTGCCAGCCTATGTGTCAGGCTCACAGCATATACTGTGGCTACTTCCTCAGTGCCATCACTCATATCTGTTGTAACATTAGTGTAAATTTAAAAAAAAAACCTTTTACATCAGTCTGCTAGTGTAATATAATTGCAGTTGCCTGCCTGCCTGCCAGTGTGTGTGCCAGGCCCACTTGCCAAGTAGTGCCACCAATCATATTTGTTATAACAGTAGTGTAAATATTTTAAAAAAAAACTTTTTTGACTGTGAAACATCAGTCTGCTAGTGTAATCTTATTGCAGTTGCCTGCCTTCCAGCGTATGTGCCAGGCCCACTTGCCAAGTTAGTGGCACCACTCATATTTGTTGTAACAGTAGTGTAAATATTTTAAAAAAAACTTTTTTGACTGTGAAACATCAGTCTGCTAGTGTAATCTAATTGCAGTTGCCTGCCTGCCAGACTGTGTGCCAGGCCCACTTGCCAACTAGTGCCACCAATCATATTTGTTATAACAGTAGTGTAAATATTTAAAAAAAAAACTTTTTTAACTGTGAAACATCAGTCTGCTAGTGTAATCTAATTGCAGTTGCCTGCCTGCCTGCCAGCGTGTGTGCCAGGCCCACTTGCCAAGTTAGTGGCATCACTCATATTTGTTGTAACAGTAGTGTAAATATTTAAAAAAAAACTTTTTTGACTGTGAAACATCAGTCTGCTAGTGTAATCTAATTGCAGTTGCCTGCCTGCCAGCGTGTGTGCCAGGCCCATTTGTTAAGTAATGCCACCAATCATATTTGTTATAACAGTAGTGTAAATATTTTTAAAAAAACTTTTTTGACTGTGAAACATCAGTCTGCTAGTGTAATCTTAATGCAGTGGCCTGCCTGCCAGCGTGTGTGTCAGGCCCACTTGCCAAGTTAGTGGCACCACTCATATTTGTTGTAACAGTAGTGTAAATATTTAAAAAAAAAAAATTTTGACTGTGAAACATCAGTCTGCTTTTTTGTGTCAGGCTCACAGCGTATACTGTGCCCACTTGCCCAGTGGCACCACTCATATTTTGTTTAATAGTAGTGTAAGTCTACATTTTAAAAAAAATGACAGGCAGAGGCAGGCCACCTGGCAGGTGCCATTATGGGCGTGGTGCTGTGATTCCCTTTAACCCTACAATAATGCACAGTGTTCAGAGGCCACTTACCATGAACATGAAAAGTTCTGAGGAGGACCCAGTTGACTGGCTAACACAGGACACCCAATCTTCTACAGCTTCCGCTCGGAAACTTGACGCACCATCCACCTCCAGCTTAGCTTCGGGCACCTCTCAAGTGACCAGTGTCACTCGCCCGCCTGCCACCACCACCAACACTAGCACCACAGCCGCTTCACTTGATCTGTCAGAGGAGTTATTGACACATCAGTTGGAAGAAATGAGTGATGCACAACCATCATTGACAGAGGATGTAGATAACAGTGATATGTCTCAGTCAGGCAGCATTACAGACATGGACGTACGGTGTGATGATGATGATGATGATGTTGTACCCACTGCTGCTTCCTTTGTTGATTTGTCAGATACAAGTAAAGCGGTTGATGATGATGCGTCCGTGGATGTCACGTGGGTGTCCGCTAGAAGAGAAGAATAAGAGGGGGAAAGTTCAGATAGGGAGACAGAGAGGAGGAGGAGGAGGAGACAAGTTGGAAGCAGGGGGAGGTTGTCACAAGGAGATACTGTCAGTCAGTCAGCATGCATCGGCACCCGGAGTCAGCCAGACAGCACGCCAATCAACGCATGCTGTTGCCACCACCAGAATGCCATCATTGCAGAGCTCAGCAGTGTGGCATTTTTCTTGTGTGTCTGCCTCTGACAGCGATGCCATTTGCAACCTGTGCCAAAAGAATCTGAGTCGTGGGAAGTCCAACGCCCACCTAGGTACAACTGCTTTGCGAAGGCACATGATCTCACATCACAAACGCCGATGGGATAAACACATGAGTAGAAGCAGCACACAAACTCAAAGCCGCCATCCTCCTCCTGGTCCAGCATCTTCAGCCACCTCAACCACTGCAGTACTCCTTGCCCCCTCTCAACCATCCGCCACACAGTCTCTCTTCCGTAGCAGTTCCTGCTCATCTGCCCACAGTCAGGTGTCTGTCAAGGACATTTTTTAGCGTAAGAAGCCAATGTCCCAAAGTAACCCCCTTGTCCGGCGTCTGACAGCTGGCTTATCTGAACTCTTAGCCCACCAGCTTTTACCATACAAGCTGGTGGAGTCTGAGGCGTTCAAAAAAATTGTATCTATTGGGACACGGCAGTGGAAGGTACCCGGCCAAAATTTCTTTTCATAAAAGGCAATCCCCAACCTGTACTCAATTGTGCGAAAGGAAGTAATGGCATGTCTGGCACACAGTGTTGGGGCAAGGGTCCATCTGACCACTGATAGCTGATCTGCAAAGCATGGTCAGGGCAGGTATATCACCTACACTGTGCATTGGGTAAACCTGCTGACGGCTGACAAGCATGGAATGCGTGGCTCTTCAGATGAGTCCTCTTCTGCTGCTGCGTCTTGCTCCACTTCAACGGCACCCCCCCAGCTCCCCAGGTACTATTCCACATCCTGGATACGGCAGTGTCACGCCATCTTGGGGTTGACTTGCCTGAAAGCAGAGAGTCACACCGCAGCAGCACTCCTGTCCGCCCTGAACGCACCGGTGGATCAGTGGCTGACTCCGCACCAACTGGAGATCGGCAAAGTGGTTTCTGACAATGGAAGTAATTTGGTGGCGGCATTGAAATTGGGCAAGTTGACACATGTGCCGTGTATGGCACATGTGTGTAATCTGATTGTATAATGCTTTGTGCATAAGTACCCAGGCTTAAAGGACATCCTGAAGCAGGCCAGGAAGGTGTGTGGCCATTTCAGGCGTTCCTACACGGACATGGCGCACTTGTCAGATATCCAGCGGCGAAACAACCTGCCAGTGAGGCTCTTGATTTGCCACAGAAACAACCTGCCAGTGAGGCGCTTGATTTGCCACAGACCGACACGTTGGAATTCAACACTCCTAATTTTTGACTGCCTGCTCCAACAAGAAAAAGCTGTTAACGAGTATTTGTATGACCGGGTGCTAGGACAGCCTCTGGGGAGCTGGGGATTTTTTTGCCACGTTACTGGACGCTCATGCGCAATGCCTGTAGGCTCATGTGTCCTTTTGAGGAGGTGACAAACCTAGTCAGTCGCACCGAAGGCACCATCAGCGACATAATACCATTTGTTTTCTTCCTGGAGTGTGCCCTGTGAAGTGTGCTGGATCAGGCTGTAGATGAGCGTAAAGAGGAAGAGGAAGAGTTGTGGTCTCCATCACCACCAGAAACAGCCTTATCAGCATCGCTTGCTGGACTAGCGGCAATGCAGGAAGAGGATTGTGAGGAAGAGGAGTCAGAGGAGGAATGTGGCTTTGAAGAGGAGGAGGAGGAAGACCACGCACAACAGGCATCCCAGGGTGCTCGTTGTTGTCACCTATCTGGTACCCGTGGTGTTGTACGTGGCTGGAGGAAGAAGATACCTTAAGTGAGATCAGTGAGGATGAGGAACGGGACATGAGTAGCTCAGCATCCAACCTTATGCAAATGGAGTCTTTCATGCTGTTGTGCCTGTTGAGGGACACTCGTATAAAAAAGCTGAAGGAGAACGAACTGTACTGGGTGTCCACGCTACTAGACCCCCGGTATAAGCATAAAGTGACTGAAATGTTACAGAATTCCCACAAGTCGGAAAGGATGGAGCAGTTCAAAAATAAATTAAAAAGTTTGCTTTACACAGCGTATAAGGGTGATGTCACAGCACAACGGGAATCTAACAGGGGAAGAGATGAAAGTAATACTCCTCCTCCCACGACCACGCCGGCAAGGACAGGACGCTTTCCAGACGTGTTGTTGATGGAGGACATGCAGACCTTTTTAACTCCTATGCATTTGCCATAGCCCTTCGGGATCCAGCCTCAGAGAACGACTCAACCAACAGGTAGCAGTCTACCTCGCATTAACTGCGGATCTCGACACTCTGAGGAGCGATGAACCCCTTGACTACTGGGTGTGCAGGCTTGACCTGTGGCCTGAGCTATCCCAATTTGCAATCGAACTTCTGTCCTGCCCGCTTCAAGTGTCCTGTGAGAAAGGACCTTCAGTGCAGCAGGAGGTATTGTCACTGAGAAGAGAAGTCGCCTAGGTCAAAAAAGTCTTGATTATCTCACCTTTATTAAAATGAATGAGGGATGGATCCCAAAGGGACTGACATTGTGCGATACATTAGAGTAAAAAAGGCCTGATGAGATGAGCTGCCTTGGGCTAAAAATGGCCCACATGCTGCTGTATTTTATTTTCGAATGCCGGATGACTTGCGTGACTTATCCGCCAACAACTAGGGTTCAAGCCGCAAAGTTTTAGGTCACTTTCTAACTGTCAAACAAACATAAATTTTTCTGGCCACTGCTACAGCAGCGGCTGCAACAATACCTGATTTTTCAGTCATGTGTACATGCATAATTTTTCTGGCCTCTGGTTCTGCACTGTGGATTCAAAACCCAAACCAAAAAAAAGGCACATAACAGGGATTAAACTGCTAAGAATAGTACTACTTAACACACCACTCATATCTGGTGGCACAGTAGATTGCACGCGCAGTCCCCCAAATTTGAAGTAGGAGGGGACCCTCGTATAAAAAGGCTGAAGGAGAACGACCTGTACTGGGTGTCCAAGCATCTTTTTCCATCTCCCGGTTCCTAAAAATTATCTCCGGGTTCCTAAAATCAATGCCATACCTGTACTCGATTCTGCAAAAGGAAGTCATGGCATATGGGGTCTTTCATGCTGTCGTGCCTGTTGAGGGTCGGGGACCCTCGTATAAAAAGGCTGAAGGAGAATGACCTGTACTGGGTGTCCAAGCATCTTTTTCCATCTCCCGGTTCCTAAAAATTATCTCTGGGTTCCTAAAATCAATGCCATACCTGTACTCGATTCTGCAAAAGGAAGTCATGGCATATGGGGTCTTTCATGCTGTTGTGCCTGTTGAGGGTCGGGAACCCTCATTTAAAAAGGCTGAAGGAGAACAACCTGTACTGGGTGTCCAAGCATCTATTTTCCTCTCCCGGTTCCAAAAAATTATCTCCGGGTTCCTAAAATCGATGCCATACCTGTACTCGATTCTGCAAAAGGAAGTCATGGCATATGGGGTCTTTCATGCTGTCGTGCCTGTTGAGGGTCGGGGACCCTCGTATAAAAAGGCTGAAGGAGAACGACCTGTACTGGGTGTCCAAGCATCTTTTTCCATCTCCAGGTTCATAAAAAATATCTCCGGGTTCCTAAAATCGATGCCATACCTGTACTCGATTCTGCAAAAGGAAGTCATGGCATATGGGGTCTTTCATGCTGTCGTGCCTGTTGAGGGTCGGGGACCCTCGTATAAAAAGGCTGAAGGACAACGACCTGAACTGGGTGTCCAAGCATCTATTTCCATCTCCTGGTTCCTAAAAATTATCTCTGGGTTCCTAAAATCGATGCCATAACTGTACTCAATTGTGCAAAAGGAAGTCATGGCATATTGGGTCTTTCATGCTGTCATGCCTGTTGAGGGTCGGGGACCCTCGTATAAAATGGCTGAAGGAGAACGACCTGTACTGGGTGTCCAAGCATCTTTTTCCATCTCCCGGTTCCTAAAATCCATGCCATATACACGTCCCCTGCCCTGATAGGGGACAACGCAGTGGAAGGTACACGGCCACAATATCTTTGCACAAAAAGCAATCCCGGACCCCAACCTGTACTCGATAGCGCAAAAGTAAGTAACCTTACCATGGGTCAAAGCCCGCACGTCTTGTAATTCTCTGTCTGGGAAATTATATAACTACCAAATCTATCTATTTATCTATCAAATCTATCTAACTATCAATCGTATCTATCAAAGGTATATTGCATCTATTGATCTATGTAATTTGTATCTATCAAATGTATATTGCATCTATTGATCTATGTAATTCGTATCTATCAAATGTATATTGCATCTATTGATCTATGTAATTTGTATCTATCAAATGTATATTGCATCTATTGATCTATGTAATTTGTATCTATCAAATGTATATTGCATCTATTGATCTATGTAATCTATGTATCTATCTATCAAATCTATCTATCTCATGGCCGGACTGTTTTGTGACAGCCACTTGTGTTTTGGCCAAATTTGAAGTAGGAGGACCGACCAAGCATCTTTTTCTATCTCCTGGTTCCTAAAATCAATGCCATATACACCTCCCCCGATAGGGGGAGTAACTGGTACTAAACTGCTAAGAATAGTACTACTTAACACACCACTCATATCTGGTGGCACAATAGATTGCACACGCAGTGCCCCAAATTTGAAGCAGGAGGACCAACCAAGCATCTTTTTTTCATCTCCCGGTTCCTAAAATCCATGCCATATACACGTCCCCTGGCACCGCAACTGCCTCTGGGAACCTTACCATGGGTCCCAGACCGCACGTCTTGTAATTCTCTGTCTGTGAAATTATATATCTATCAAATCTATCTCTTTATCTATCAAATCTTTCTAACTATCAATCGTATCTATCAAATGTATATTGCATCTATTGATCTATGTAATTCGTATCTATCAAATGTATATTGCACCTATTGATCTATGTAATTCGTATCTATCATATGTATATTGCATTTATTGATCTATGTAATTCGTATCTATCAAATGTATATTGCATCTATTGATCTATGTAATTTGTATCTATCAAATGTATATTGCATCTATTGATCTATGTAATCTATGTATCTATCTAAGCAGGAGGACCGAACAAGCATCTTTTTCCATCTCCCGGTTCCGAAAATCCATGCCATATACACGTCCCCTGGTGCCGCAACTGCCTCTGGGAACCTTACCATGGGTCCCAGCCGCACGTCTTGCAATTCTCTGTCTGTGAAATTATATATCTATCAAATCTATCTATTTATCTATCAAATCTATCTAACTATCAATCGTATCTATCAAATGTATATTGCATCTATTGATCTATGTAATTTGTATCTATCAAATGTATATTGCATCTATTGATCTATGTAATTCGTACATATCAAATGTATATTGCATCTATTGATCTATGTAATTCATATCTATCAAATGTATATTGCATCTATTGATCTACAGTGGGGCAAAAAAGTATTTAGTCAGCCACCAATTGTGCAAGTTCTCCCACTTAAGAAGATGAGAGAGGCCTGTAATTTTCATCATAGGTATACCTCAACTATGAGAGACAAAATGTGGAAACAAATCCAGACAATCACATTGGCTGATTTGGAAAGAATTTATTTGCATATTATGGTGGAAAATAAGTATTTGGTCACCTACAAACAAGCAAGATTTCTGGCTCTCACAGACCTGTATCTTCTTCTTTAAGAGGCTCCTCTGTCCTCCACTCATTACCTGTATTAATGGCACCTGTTTGAACTTGTTATCAGTATAAAAGACACCTGTAAACAACCTCAAACAGTCACACTGCAAACTCTACTATGGTGAAGACCAAAGAGCTGTCGAAGGACACCAGAAACAAAATTGTAGACCTGCACCAGGCTGGGAAGACTGAATCTGCAATAGGCAAGCAGCTTGTTGTGAAGAAATCAACTGTGGGAGCAATAATTAGAAAATGGAAGACATACAAGACCACTGATAATCTCCCTCGATCTGGGACTCCACGCAAGATCTCACCAGTGTGGTCAAAATGATCACAAGAACGATGAGCAATCATCCCAGAACCACACGGGGGGACCTAGTGAATGACCTGCAGAGAGCTGGGACCAACGTAACAAAGGCTACCATCAGTAACACACTACGCCGCCAGGGACTCAGATCCTGCAGTGCCAGACGTGTCCTCCTGCTTAAGCCAGTACATGTCCAGGCCCGTCTGAAGTATGCTAGAGAGCATTTGGATGATCCAGAAGTGGATTGGGAGAATGTCATATGGTCAGATGAAACCAAAGTAGAACTGTTTGGTAGACATACAACTCGTCGTGTTTGGAGGAGAGAGAATGCTGAGTTGCAACCAAAGAACACCATACCTACTGTGAAGCATGGGGATGGCAACATCATGCTTTGGGGCTGTTTCTCTGCAAAGGGAACAGGACGACTGATCCATGTACATGAAAGAATGAATGGGGCCATGTATCGTGAGATTTTGAGTGCAAACGTCCTTCCATCAGCAAGGGCATTGAAAATGAAACGTGGCTAGGTCTTTCAGCATGACAATGATCCCAAACACACTGCCCGGGCAATAAAGGAGTGGCTTCGTAAGAAGCATTTCAGGGTCCTGGAGTGGCCTAGCCAGTCTCCAGATCTCAACCCCATAGAAAACCTTTGGAGGGAGTTGAAAGTCTGTGTTGCCCAGCGACAGCCCCAAAACATCACTGCTCTAGAGGAGATATGCATGCAGTAATGGGCCAACATACCAGTAACAGTGTGTAACAACCTTGTGAAGAATTACAGAAAACGTTTGACCTCTGTCATTGCCAACAAAGGATATATAACAAAGTATTCAGATTAACTTTTGATATTGATCAAATACTTATTTTCCACCATAATATGCAAATAAATTCTTTCCAAATCAGACAATGGGATTGTCTGGATTTGTTTCCACATTTTGTCTCTCATAGTTGAGGTATACCTATGATGAAAATGACAGGCCTCTCTCATCTTTTTAAGTGGGAGAACTTGCACATTTGGTGGTTGACTAAATACATTTTTGCCCCACTGTATCTAATTCGTGTCTATCAAATGTATATTGTGTCTATTGATCTATGTAATTCGTATCTATCAAATGTATATTGCATCTATTGATCTATGTAATTCGTATCTATCAAATGTATATTGCATCTATTGATCTATGTAATTCGTATCTATCAAATATATATTGCATCTATTGATCTATGTAATGCGTAGCTATCAAATGTATATTGCATCTATTGATCTATGTAATTCGTATCTATCAAATGTATATTGCATCTATTGATCTATGTAATTCGTATCTATCAAATGTATATTGCATCTATTGATCTATGTAATTAGTATCTATCAAATGTATATTGCATCTATTGTTCTATGTAATTCGTATCTATCATATGTATAATGCATCTATTGATCTATGTAATTTGTATCTATCAAATGTATATTGCATCTATTGATCTATGTAATTCGTATCTATCAAATGTATATTGCGTCTATTGATCTATGTAATTTGTATCTATCAAATGTATATTGCATCTATTGATCTATGTAATCTACGTATCTATCTATCAAATCTATCTCGTGGCCGGACTGTTTTGTGACAGCCACTTGTGTTTCGGCCAAATTTGAAGTAGGAGGACCGACCAAGCATCTTTTCACATCTCCCGGTTCCTAAAATCCATGCCATATGTAATTAGTATCTATCAAATGTATATTGCATCTATTGATCTATGTAATTAGTATCTATCAAATGTATATTGCATCTATTGTTCTATGTAATTTGTATCTATCATATGTATATTGCATCTATTGATCTATGTAATTCGTATCTATCAAATGTATATTGCATCTATTGATCTATGTAATTCGTATCTATCAAATGTATATTGCATCTATTGATCTATGTAATTAGTATCTATCAAATGTATATTGCATCTATTGTTCTATGTAATTTGTATCTATCATATGTATATTGCATCTATTGATCTATGTAATTCGTATCTATCAAATGTATATTGCATCTATTGATCTATGTAATTAGTATCTATCAAATGTATATTGCATCTATTGATCTATGTAATCTATGTATCTATCTATCAAATCTATCTATCTCGTGGCTGGACTGTTTTGTGACAGCCACTTGTGTTTCGGCCAAATTTGAAGGAGGAGGACTGACCAAGCATCTTTTTACATCTCCCGGTTCCTAAAACCCATGCCATATACACCTCCCCCGATAGGGGGAGTAAAAGGTATTAAACTGCTAAGAATAGTACTACTTAACACACCACTCATATCTGGTGGCATAATAGATTGCACACGCAGTGCCCCAAATTTGAAGCTGGAAGACCGACCAAGCATCTTTTTCCATCTCCCGGTTCCGAAAATCCATGCCATATACACATCCCCTGGCGCCGCAACTGCCTCTGGGAACCTTACCATGGGTCACAGTCCGCACGTCTTGTAATTCTCTTTCTGGGAAATTATATATCTATCAAATCTATCTTTTTATCTATAAAATCTATCTAACTATCAATCGTATCTATCAAATATATATTGTATCTATTAATCTATGTAATTCGTATCTATCAAATGTATATTGCATCTATTGATCCATGTAATTCGTATCTATCAAATGTATATTGCATCTATTGATCTATGTAATCGGTATCTATCAAATGTATATTGCATCTATTGATCTATGTAATTCGTATCTATCAAATGTATATTGCATCTGTTGATCTCTGTAATTCGTATCTATCAAATGTATATTGCATCTATTGATCTATGTAATTCGAATCTATCAAATGTATATTGCATCTATTGATCTATGTAATTCGTATCTATCAAATGAATATTGCATCTATTGATCTATGTAATTCGTATCTATCAAATGTATATTACATCTATTTATCTATGTAGTTCGTATCTATCAAATGTATATTGAATCTATTGATCTATGTAATTCGTATCTATCAAATGTATATTGCATCTATTGATCTATGTAATTCGTATCTATCAATTGTATATTGCATCTATTGATCTATGTAATTTGTATCTATCAAATGTATATTGCATCTATTGATCTATGTAATTTGTATCTATCAAATGTATATTGCATCTATTGATCTATGTAATTCGTATCTATCAAATGTATATTGCATCAATTGATCTATGTAATTCGTATCTATCAAATGTATATTGCATCTATTGATCTATGTAATTTGTATCTATCAAATGTATATTGCATCTATTGATCTATGTAATCTATGTATCTATCTATCAAATCTATCTATCTCGTGGTTGTGCAAATGGACTGTTTGCGGTTGTTTGCGGTGCGTTACACGGTGAGTTTGGTCTGTCACTGTGAAGCGGGCATAACCCTTACACTACCTGATCGATACAACATCATACCTGATGTTTTAAAGCATGTTATTCCAAACAATTTAGGAATGTTAGGTGATTTATGCCCTTTATGGCTTAAAACCAGACTCTGCATCAACTATGTAATTTTCCATGGGAGTTTTGCCATGGATCCCCCTCCGGCATGCCACAGTCCAGGTGTTAGTCCCCTTGAAACAACTTTTCCATCACTATTGTGGCCAGAAAGAGTCCCTGTTGGTTTTAAAGTTCGCCTGCCTATTGAAGTCAATGGCGGTTCACGACATCACTATTAATAAGTTAAATAGGTTTATTGCGATGTAGGGGTTTTGCGGTTTAGGGGTTAATAGGGTAAATAGGTTTTTTGCGATGTAGGGGTTTTACAGTTTAGGGATTAATAGGGTAAATTGGTTTATTGTTATGTAGGGGTTTCGCGGTTTAGCGGTTAATAGGCTAATTAGGTTTATTGCGATGTGGGGGTTTTGCAGTTTAGGGGTTAATAGGGTAATTAGGTTTATTGCGATGTGGGGGGTTTGTGGTTTAGGGGTTAATAGGGTAATTATATGTATTGCGATGTGGGGGTTTTGCGGTTTAGGGGTTAATAGGGTAATTAGGTTTATTGCGATGTGGTGGTTTTGAGGTTTAGGGGTTAATAGGGTAATAAGGTTTATTACTATGTGGGGTTTTTGCGGTTTAGGGGTTAATAGGGTAATTAGGTTTATTGCGATGTGGGGGTATTGCGGTTTAGGGTTTAATAGGGTAATTAGGTGTATTGCGTTTGCGATGTGGGGGTTTTGCAGTTTAGGGGTTAATAGGGTAATAAGGTTTATTGCGATGTGGGGGGTTTGCGGGTTTAGGGGTTTTGTAGGGTAATTAGGTGTATTGCAATGTGGGGGGTTTTGCAGTTTAGGGGTTAATAGGGTAATAAGGTTTATTACACAAGTATTAATAGGTACAGCTGAAGGGCAAAATGTTTTCATTCCCCGAATAGATTTAGCCCCAAGCAATACTGAACTTCCTTTTGTATTAAGAAGAAGACAATTCACAGTTAAATTAGCATTCGCTATGACCATTAACAAAGCTCAGGGACAAACTTTAGAAAAAGTTGACATCTATTTGCCAGTCAGTTTTTAGCCATGGACAGGTATATGTAGCTTTTTAAAGGGTAAAAATCTCTGCAGTTAATAAGGTCATAGACGGACAAGAACAAGGGAAATAACTGGAAGCGATGCCTGTTTTACTAAAAATGTTGTGTATAAAGAAATATACTTAAAGTAGATATAATTTAAAGATATTTTTTTTTTTTATATTTATTTAGGTCAGTAGTTTGTCCAAATAGAGTGTGTCTATATCTGTAGTTTATTATATAGAAAATATTTTTGATATATTTAAGATAGTAGTCCATTAAAATTATAGTATTGCTACACCTGTAGCTTAAATATTTATATAAAAGAAGAGTTACAAAGTAGGTTGTTTCTACATCTGTAGTTTAAAAAATAATTAGACTAGTTAATAATTCGACTGGTTAATAATAATGTTCTTCACATCTTTAATCGCGTACCTTTAATTCACTATTCAGTGTACGCCGGAGATCGTACGAAGTGGATCCTCCACACTCCATGGCTCCGCGGTTGATGGTCTGAAGTTCCAGGGTCACCAGTCTACAGCTCCGCGGTCTTCAGTCTTCAGTTCCGCTCCGTGCAGGATATTCCTGGAAGAAGAAGAGGTTGCACTTTTAAGAAGACTTCACCGCCTGGAACAGGACCTTCTCCGCCGGACTTCAGGAACAGTGAGTACCAACTTGGGGGTTAGAATTAAGATTTTTTTAAGGTTTTTTTTTTTTGGGGGGGGGGGTGTTTTATTTATTTAGTTTGGGCAATGCTCAAACAAATGCCCTTTTCAGGGCAATGGATAGTTTAGCCTTTTTAGTGTTAGGTTCTTTTATTTTGGGGGTGGGGGGTTTAATGTTAGGTTGGGCTTTGTATATTTTTTGTAAAAGAGATGATTATCTTGGGGCAATGCCCTGCAAAAAGCCCTTTTAAGGGCTACTGGTAGTTTATTCTTAGAGTAGTGGGTGTTTTTATTTTGGGGGGTCTTTTTTATTTTCATAGGGATTAAGTTTCATTTTGTTACATTTGGTAATTTGATTTTTTATTTTCTGTAATGTTAGCCTTTTTTATTTTTAATGAATTTTTTTTTGTAACTTTAGAATGTATTAGTTTATGTAATTTGGGGTTATTTAATGGGGTGTTAGGTTAGGGGTTGTTAGGTCAGGGGGTGTTAGGTTAGTGTACTTAGTTATTTAGATAGTTATTTGTGTTTTGGTTTTTGGCGGTTTAAAGGGTTAATAAGTTAATTAGGTTGTGGGAGTTTCGTGGTTTAGGGGTTAATAGGGTAAATAGGTTTATTGCATTGTAGAGGGGTTAATAGGTAAATTAGGTATATAGCAATGTGGGGGGTTTTGCTGTTTAGGAGTTAATACTTCGTGTAGGATTTTTCTTTTTTGTTATATTTCATGCGGGCAGTGTTTTTTTTTTTTTTAATACTTGATGTGGGCGGTTATTTATTTTTTAAAATACTTAAATGTGGGCGATTAGTTGTTGCTTTTGTAATGCTCCGTTTGCCTTTGCTGCATCCCGGTGGATTCCAGAAATAAGAAATAATAAGTTGAATTCATTTTCGGAATTCAACTGGATGCAGCTTCTTTTGTCCTTGCGCTGCCAACATTCCATTGAGTATGCGTGCGCAACTGCCGATGGCGACGGACATTACAAATGCAATTATAGTATAGATATTTCAGGTCGGGTTAGCACACTTGAGAAAACGTGATTGAGATTGTTCGACTTTTTGGTTGTTTTTTTTTCACTTGAGTCTAATGGGTAATATGTAATTGCGGTCGCTATATTCTAAGTTTGGATTTTTACGCATGTTGAGTTACCAATAGTGCAGAACATTTTTGCTTTCAACTTGTAATATACACGCACAAAAAGCTTTCTTCTAACAGAGTTAATGCATGTACAGTAGTGATAAATAGCGTTCTACTCGTTATCTAGGCCAAAGTTAAGCATAAAGATTTTGTTTAGAACTTCCATTAAGAAATAGTAGCCATAAAATATGCAAACTCTGTGAATAGTTAAATAGTTATTGATTTATAAGTTCTCCTTTGAATATATTCCTTTAAATAATTTGTGAGGTTTTGGTTAACAATAAATGTATCTATATTAACCTGTAGATCTGTGGATAGACCCTGGCAAATTAATAAATCTTATATGAAAAAGGTTATTCAGAGAAAAAGAAATTTGAGATGCCAACATTAATTTTTATTGAATTTTGCCTGAAAAAAGAAAAAAAGAAAAAGAAATCACAGTACATAATACAAGGTACGTTTTTGAGAACTTAATGGAATGTGTATAAAAATTGTTTATTAATCTGAAAAAGAGTGAATTGTAAAATTTGACTGATAAATCAATACACACTAGTTTAAAAGCCAAATCAAATAAATATAACTCTCAATGGATATATATTCACATTAATACAAAATAGAAAGTGCTTTAGGTTCTCTGTAAAAATGATTTAATTTTGAACAAATACGTTACAGCATTTTGTGCTATATTTAAACTGCAATTTATTGCAAAACTAGTGGTAAAATGTCATATCTAAATTGAGATATTAAATCAAGTGAAATATTAAAGTTACGTAGAGAGGTAGAATCAAATAGCTATTTAGCAACAAAGTCTGACATGATAGTCTAACATTTATATCTGTAAAGTTTATAAGGTCTAAAATAATTATTTACATTTTGTAACAAAAATCCAATTGCTTTCAGATTTTCACAATGTGCCACAAATGTATTATCTCAGCACATGTTCATGATGCAAATACAAATTAATACATTCAGGAGTTTCTTTCTGTTTGCCATGGTTCTCCACCTTCTGTCTCTTGTCTTAGTAAACACAGGGGATGAAGAAAAATCACACAGAAATATTTTATTGTAATGTTTGTAATGTCTGTTTCACATAAAGATCACTACATAGCAACATAAACATTTCTCAAGATAAAATTTTTATTTCTTCATTTTTTTAAAGGGATAGTCTTGTGACTGTCAAAATTAAACTTTCATGATTCAGATAGAGCATGCAATTTTAAGCAACTTTCTGATTTACTCCTATTATCAATTATTTCTCGTTCTCTTGTTATCTTTATTTGAATGTAAGCTTAGGACCCAGATAATGTTTGGTTCAGTACCTGGGTAGCACTTACTGATTGGTTGCTACATTTAGACACCAATCAGAAAGTGCTACTCAGGTTCTCAACCAAAAATGGGCTGGCTCCTAAGCTTACATTCTTGCCTTTTCAAATAAAGATACCAAGAGAACGAAGAAAAATTCATAGTAGGAGTAAATTACAAATTTGCTTAAACTTGCATGCTGTATCTGAATTTTGACTAGACTATCCCTTTAAAGGCCTTGGTGTACCGATGAGACTTCTTACATCATCTTGCCTGAGCGGTGAGGTTTTAAATATCAGGTCCAGGGCCTGATGATCTAAAGTTCTTCATTCAGGCAAGAAGATCTAACAAGTCTTGTCAGTACTGTGAGGTTCCTCAAATCATTTTATAAAGTGGAATTTTAGCTTGAGAAATGTTTATCTCAATATGTAGCTTCAAGAAGTGAAGCAGAGACACATAGATTACAATATTGGATCTACCCCCCCACCCCCCTCTTCCAAGCATTTTGCATCATTTCTCTCCATGCTTGCAAGTTTGTGATCATTTGACCCAAATTAATTTCAAAAATATATAATGAATGTTGCAATGAACTGTGCTGATAGTTATGCCATTAAAGAAATACTCAAGTCAAAATTAAATTTTCTTGAATCAGATAGAGCACACAATTTTAATTTTAGTTTTTTCCAATCGACTTCAATTAAATGTGCACAATCTTTTTATTTGCACACTTTCTGAGGCACCAGCTGCTACTGAGCATGTGCAAGAATTCACAGAATATATGTATATGCATTTGTGATTGGCTGATGGCTGTCACATGATGTAGTGGTGCAAAATATAGAACTATTTGTAAAATGTGTCAAAAAGAAAGCTGCACATTTGAAATTCAAACTAAGTGTTTTTGTTTTGTCTTTTTATTATGCATTTAATGTTTATGCAAATCTTCTGCATTTAATATTCCTTTAAAATTAATTGAGATTTACAGAACTACATTTTGAATTGAATTGTATTTCTTTAATAAAAAGCATTTAAACAAAAAACAAAAAAAAACATTAAACATATTTTCTATGAACAACTGTTAAGCTAATGCTGCATAGATATAATTATAAACTATAATTATTACATGCATGTCCCTACTAATGTTCACTAGCTGGTAGGTACAACTTCAATAGCTCTATTAGTAGAGAAGGCTAAACCTTAGTAAGTTTGATTAGAAAATATTGACCAAAAAAAAGTAAATAAAAAAAAAACTGTATTATTTTGAATACTTTGTTCTAGATGATACAAAAACAAAACATAACACTGATGTCCCTTTAATATTTGTTTAATGAATTTATGAGATGATGTCTGGCGTAGCTGAGGTAGATCTAACAGCTCCCTGTGAATCATGATCTGTCGTTCGAATCAAATTGCAAATATTTATATAACATTCTAACATTATATTTTTGAATTTTCGTTTTGGAAGTTTTCAATAAAACTCGAAAATATTCATTTGAATAATAGAATATTTAGCTATCTATTTATTCAATTTTGAAATGTAATATTCGAATTAGTATTTCTAGTCTAACTGTGTTTAATAAATATAATATTCAAATTTGAAATAGTATTTCTAGTCTAATACTGTGTTTTATAAATG
Source organism: Bombina bombina (assembly GCF_027579735.1). Lineage (NCBI taxonomy): Eukaryota > Metazoa > Chordata > Amphibia > Anura > Bombinatoridae > Bombina > Bombina bombina. The sequence continues at coordinate 60,586,237 of NC_069501.1, forward strand.
TAATATTTAAATTTGAATGTGATATTCGATTCAAATGTGACATTCACATTTGAAATAGTGTTTCTATTCTACAGTTGTGTTTTATAAATGTAATATTTGAATTCGAAAGTGACATTCGAAAACTGTAAATAACATTTGAAAATCAAATTTTTAAGAATATTTGTTCTTATCAACATTCTATTATGTAATTTGAATTTCTACAATAACATTCGTTCTAACATTCGAATTTGAATATAAACACATTTGCCCATCCCTATCAATTACCAATACTTAGAGGACCACTAAATACAGTAAAATTGCATAATTAACAAGTGCATAATAAAAAGACAATGCTATAACACTCACCATGAATTTCAAATAAGCAACAGATTTTTTTTTAATGTCAAATGAATTTGTTTCCCCATTTGCCGACCTACTGTATCATGTAAAAGGCATCAGCAAATTACAGACTAGTATCCTTATACACTGTGAACACTGTGATCTGCAGACTTCCCCTTATTTCAGTTATTTTGACAGACTTGCATTTTAGCCAATCAGTGCTGACTCCTAGGAAACTCCACATGCGTGAGCACAGTGTTATCTATATGACACACATGAACTAACACCATTTAGTCATGAAAAACTGGCAAAATGCATTCAGATAACAGATGGCCTTCAAGGTCTAAGAAATTAGCATATGAACCTCCTAGGTTTAGCTTTCAACTAAGAATACCAAGAGAACAAAACAAAATTGATGATAAAAGTAAATTGGAAAGTTGTTTAAAATTACATACAATATCTGAATCATGAAAGTTTATTTTGGACTAGATTGTCCCTTTAAATTAAAATTTACACTGTGCATATTTAACACGATTTATTCCTGTGTAATTTACATACAAATTTAAAATTTTTGAAAATATACGATTTTTGGTAGGATATTCTGTTACGATTTTTGATGCACCTTAAAAATACAGTTTTTTCCTGAGTACTTTTCTTTGAATGGTTCAATTATTTCTTTTGTAAGGTTTTTAAAATACAAATTTAAAATTTTCATTGTGCACTTTTTTAATGTATGCATTTCCTTCCCATACAAAAATGCAGCATACGCCCCTTAGTGAGACACCCTGAGGCCTAAAAAGTGGCTTTAGATCATTCCACCAGGGAAAAATAAGTACTTTTGAGCATTCTTTAAAATCTTTAATAATCTTACCAGCCAAGAGACTTTTAGATAATATTGCCCTAAGGGCCTGATGATCAAAACCTCTCTGCTCGGGGGGAACTTCCGGGTGGCAGCCATGATAGGCTGCATATTTCCACTCTGCTCCTGCGTGCTATCTATTTTTGCCTAAAATAATTTTCCAACCAGCTCAAATATCAGATATACAAACAGATCTCTACCTCGCTTATGAACCTACATCTGATGAGCCTAAAATTTCTGTGGTATTTGCAGTTTTGAGCGCCCGGAGCACAATTGAAGGTTGAGGCCTTCTCCAACACCCCCCAGCGAGGCACCTTAGGGCCTTGTCGTTAAGTGGCACAAAGTTGTCAGAAATTGTAAGAACCACCGTATATCATCTGCCTGCCAAACCGCCACCAACATACAGCTACCATGGAGATACCCATTGGTTTTCTGGAGGAGCTGCGCGACTTACTTGATAGGCACCACGCAGCTCTGGGAGACGCACTTCACTGTTCACTAGCCGGCTGCAGCAGCAGCCCGATCCTACGATCACCGCAAACTGAGCCTGTCTATTTGGAAGGGGAGAGTGGTAGCGCTCTGGGGCCCCGGCGCACGCCACTCGCCTCCGATACCTCTTTGAAAGAGGAGAGTGCAGGAGCTGCAAACTCGGCGGACCATTTGGAGTTATCCACGGAGACCCCCGCTGCCCTATACACAACTAAGGAGGGTGGGCTTGCAGGGCTTATCCCAACTCCAGCGCAGCCTTGGAACACCATGAAGTGGGACTTTAATGTGATCTTACCTGGAGTTGAGGAGCAAACCGGTATGCATTTACAGACGCAAACTAAACACTTCTCGCCACAGTTGAAGACAGGGGTCACCTGGGTGGCTTTTGTCTCTTCGCAGTCATCTACTACAGACCTTCCTAAAGGGCCCCTAGCAGACGTTCACGTCCAAACTAATAACTTTCTGTGTCTCAGAGTGGCGCAAATCTCCCAAAGCTTCTACTTACTGGCTGCCCGATCTTGCACAGCTCTGCTGGATTTGAGCTGGGATCCTGGGGGTTCACGTTGGACTGCTTCTTGGAATAAATATACTGTGAGTAGGGGACCCTACATATAGGTATCCGCATACATTTACCAAGGCTAAGCTGGGACGCTGTTATACTTTCCCTTCTCATATGGGGGACCGGCTTGAGACTATTACCATGTTTAAGGGACAATACATCTTTTACCTATGGACTATTTGTTCAATGTCTGGCTTTAAAATTTAGCGGGTAGCTGCCTATTATGAGAAGGTGGCTACGGGCTTTTGATTATCACAATATGTGTGCCAGTCTTTCCAATGGGGCCATACCGAGATTTTTTTTTTTTTTTTTTTTTTGCTGTAACTGTCAAAGTGCAGTGTCTGTGAAGCGTTAACTGGTCCACACTTCATGACACTTTATGATATTTTAATTGCTTGCTTTGTTCGCATGTGTAGATTATACATTCCTGGCCCCTAGGGAGGTTCTAACTTAGCATTTCTGTACCTATCTAACTGTAGCTCCTAAGGTTACTTCTTTATATGTTTTTGAAAGCACATTAATGCTACTATACCCTATCTATCTTTCCCTTACTGCTGGTGCTTGCATGCTCTCCTTGCTGAGATTTTTTAATGTTATTTTAACTTTGGTCCAACAATATGATTGCCAATATTTAATGTATGCTTTTTCTAGGACTCTGTCATAATTTTTACAGTACTGTAGTGCCTAAGCAGCGTTATTTTACTTTTTCACTTAGTCATATATCTGGTACCCTCTATTTAGACCACTATATTATTTACATATATACAGTCCCTACTTATATACATAGAGATTTAGTTTACAATGGTGGAGGGAGGTCTCGCTATCTGCGGCCGGGATGGCGTGGCGATTTCTCCTCTTTATTTGTGCTTATTGGGATTATAAATGCCCCTCATAGTTTAGAGCTTGTGACTTATAACTCAGATGATTAGGAAGATGCTCTTAGTCCCTAATAGTATAGCATTTGGAAACACGGTATTATATTTGGTCCCTACTCTAGGTGAATAAGATATTTTTTTAATGCAATCAGCGTGGCCTATAGTAAACAGCCAGCAGCAGTACGCCTACAGGTACTGTTCTAAGAGATTGACACTACCCTCCCTTATATAAGACGGTTGGGTTTTTCCCCTTTTTACTCGTATTGTATAGGCTTAGCTTGAGTATAGGAACCCCCCTCCTCCTGACAGCTTTATTTTTTCAGTGGGATCCATGTCTTCCATACGTATTGGACCCTAAGTCCCACTGAGCCATAGTCCTAAGATTTTAGTGCAGCTCCTCCATACTATACTATAGTGTACTGTAGCATTGTACTTTTACGTTAATATAATGGTGTATTATACCACTACAACTTCTCATTCTAGTTATTTGGTAGGCAAAGCTCCTGTCATATCTCTTTAACATGATATTATACCACCTTGATATATGCATTTGCATGGTTATAAAATGTTATAAAACTGAGGTTTATCACCGAGATCCACAAGTGGTCTCCTATGTTTATAATTACTTTCTCTAACTTTAATATTACCTTATCTTTATATAGGTCCAAGAGAGGCCTATGGTGTCATCTAGAAGGTTTCTAGACGTCAGGCATTCTGGTTTCTAGACGTCAGGCATTCTGGTTTCTAGACGTCAGGCATGCTGACTTTATATTTATTTTCCTTTTATTTCACTGTTTGCACATTTTACACAACTGAAGTTTTGTTTCATATGATGTAAGAATTGTCCTTATGATGATGTATGCCTTTAAATAAACCTCAAATAAAATATTTAAAAAAAAAAAAAAAAAAACCTCTCTGCTCAGGTGAGATTATCTAAAATGATCCTCCAGCACTGCGAGAGTGAAATTTTCAAAAAAAGCTAAGTTTCCTCCAGCTTGAAAAAAAAATTCACAGAGGCTGACCTCTCTGTGGCGAGAGACAAGCCCAGTGCAATATATACTGTATATATATATATATATATATATATATATATATATATATATATATATATATATGAGTTTTATTACACTTTTTGTGCTTTGTAGTTTATATTACTATACATTTCAGATAGGGTGTTTTCAATATGTTTTCAATATTAATGAGCTTAAACTTTGCACTCTCTTTTATATTTTAATATTTTTAGATTTAGATTTAGCAGAGATTTTACAAATTCTGATTTTGTTATGGAACATACTTTAACAAATTAGGATCCTACTTGTATTTTTCTGTGTATATTTCTGTGTATATTTTACAAATTACATTGCAGTTTGTATGTGCTCCATGTAAACTAAATTTGACAGCTTCAGAAAGTGGAAGGGACAGGGCAGTTCCCTGGGATGAACAGGGGAGTTCCCAGGGTATTTCTGAAGCTCTCTCACAAGTCAAATTTTGTGAGCATTTTAAACAAGCTGGTTTCACTGATGTGTTTCACCAGCTGTATGCAGGGGAAGTTTGCTCAAAATTAACAATACACTTATTTTAACTAACAGAAATAAATATAGACTAAAATACAAAAACAAGTTAAATTGTAGTGATAAACATTTCGTTTAATTTGTAATTGATGTAAACTGAGCCTTTATATCAGCTCCAGGTGTTCTCTAGTTACATTTTCTCTCCCATGTGAAATTTTGTATCCCAGAGAACTTCCGTACTTTCTGTGGAAATAATCTTTCATCTCTCTTGGTTCCTCTCTTTTTAGAAAATTTAGAAAAGTTCTGCCTCTTTGAAGTCTGCACTATAATTTATTTCCAAACTAGAAAATGTTTGATTATCTGGCCCATACAAAGAAATTAATTTCTCTGGGAAACAGAAGGTGGCAGATTTTTAGTTTTAATTTGCTCTCCCTTTGGTCTTAGCCCATTTCTATGGGTTGTGGTTTCAACAGCTATTTCATATACAAAAAAATAATCTAGAGTATCCAGTTACTTTAAAGGGACACTGAACCCATTTTTTTTCTCCTATTATCAAATTATCTTCATTCTCTTGCTATCTTTATTTGAAATGCAATAATGTAAGTTTAGATGCCGGCCCATTTTTGGTGAACAACCTGGGCTGTTCTTGTTAATTGGTGGATAAATTCATCCACCAATAAAGAAAGTGCTGTCCAGAGTATTGCACCAATAAAAAAGCTTAGATGCCTTCTTTTCAAATAAAGATAGCAAGAAAATGAAGAAAAATGAATAATAGGAGTAAATTAGAAAGTTGAATAAAATTGCATACTCTATCTAAATCACAAAATAAAAAAATTGGGTTCAGTGTACCTTTAATGATATACTCAGGAGTTATTGTAAACACATTGAAGGAAAAACAAAATTTACCATTCACTATCCCTTTAACAGCTTCAAATAGTAGAGCATTTAAAGTTGATTTTATCTGTTCTTACTTAGATGAAAGCATGCATGTATTGTGCATAAGACATTTCCTTACTAATTACATTTCCCAGACTATTATAGAATCTTACCTTTGAATATATCTGTTGGACTCGTGTCCTGACTACCCTCATGGCCACAATTTTTTTTATTTTTTTTTTATTCTGCAGTAGTTTATTCTCCCAATAAGAAGGTTCTGCAGTGGGCAAGTCCTCCAACTAGAAGTTGACCATCAGCTCCAAACAGTTTTTTATAGCATGTACTACCTGGGCTGCCACACGTGCTATAGTTTTCAGTAGCCTGTCACAGCAATATGCACAGTGCAATGCATGCCCTTGCCATTGTGGGTGGCATATTTTGCTGTTATAATGGAACAAGAGATTTAACCCCTTAGGAGCAACAGTTACTGGTTCCTGGAATCTATTGCACATGCGTGGGAGCCCAAGAAGTGCATTCTACAGAAAATTATTTGGGGCAAATGGGGGATCCATCCAGCAGGGTAATTCAAAAGTAAATTTTTTTGATATTTGTTAAATCTAATCAGTAGGAACGGAGTAATTACACACTTTATGTATGTCTGCATCTATATAGGAAGTAAAAAAAAAATCTTTACTGTCCCTTTAATCATATGAACAAATCAATATCTCTGAACTTAAAAAACTGTTTACGTGCTTGTGTTAACCAAAGGAAGATTTCTTTGGAAGACACCAACAAATTACTTTGCACATTAAGTCTAAGCGACATCATCATGGGGGGAAAACGAAAAAGCTATATATTAGAAATAATGAGGCGAAGCATGAGACAATTTTATTACAAATAATAGGCAGGAAACATCATACGTCTGTGCATTGGAATAACAGGGAATAAAAGAGAAGACAGAGAGTTAAATAACAGTCTAATTAGGAAACAAAAATGCAAATGTATTTCAATTATATTTTAACAGGTTCAGTAAACAATGATTTCATATTTTGATTTGTATTTATAGGCAAAAATATTTTTTGCAGATTTTTCTTCTTCAAAAGCTTGCAATTTTAACTTTCCACTGCACTTATTTTGTTTTATTTTGTTGAAAGTTAAACCTAGTATGGCTCAAGAGCGTGTAAGTGTCTTTAGAATTAAAGGGCATTAGTGTTTACAAACATTGTTGCAAACATTACTGCCATAAACAGCTAGATACACGAGCATACTCCTGAGAGCCTGTGATAATACCTAGATTTACCCTTCAACAAAGGTTACCAAGAAAATGAGGCTAAATTTGATAATATTAGTAAATTAGATATTACATAACAAATTAATACAAGTTATTAGAAATTATTAAACATTCTGTAAAATAAACTAGATAATCAATAAAATATAATTATATTTTTAAAGTATGTTTAATATTTTTTATTATTTTTTTAAAATATTTATATGTAATATTTCAATAACACACCTTAAGATTACTACGTTTTCTTATAGCTAACCTAACCCCGTTAAAATCTAAATCGTGAAACACAATGCACAAAACACATATTTTACATTCCTGTGTTCTTTACGTAGAAAATATTGTACTTTTTATTCTTCAATATATATTTCTATATCTATCTGATACTGCTCATGTAAAATAGATATATATGCATATATAGCTATAAGAATTGATATAGGTATATGTATATAAAAATATATATAGAAATAAGTATTTACAATAAAAAGGATATTATCCTGGAGGTGAAGAAAAATGAAATGTAAAATATATACAGTAAATATATGAAATAAAATATATTGGTGTAATACAATAAAAGATATTATATGGGATAGTAGTATTCAAACAGAGTAGAAATATAAAATAAAATAATAAAGTGAACCACCATATATCACCATGAAAAAAATGGAATACTTTAATTCTGAGCTAACACAAGTCCAAAGAAAATACATCTTCCATCAGCTATCTTCATTGTAGTAAGATTTCATCAAAAAGAGAAGTGCAATGGTGAAAGGACTTGGTTGCTGAAATACTCACATTCTTCAGAGCTACATTCCAGCTCTCAGAAAATCATGCATGTAAATAAATGGTACAGGAACTGATTTGATGATTTTTTAAAAAAACATTAAAATACATCATGAAATAAAGAAGGTATAATGAACACTTAGGGATAAATGCAAACAAACTGAGGAACAGTGAGTTCTCAGGTTACTTAGCAAATCTGGATATACTCATTGCCATAAATCATCTTAGTGTGCCGGAAACAATTCCTCTCCCCTCTCTGTGTCCTCCAAACTCTCCAACGTACGTTTCACTGCTTGTAGTGCATCTTTTTCAAGGAGTTTGCTTCCTCTGTTCCGGGATCCCTTTTTAAATGTGTCTTCTTGTATTGTTATTGGTTCATTCCAATCGGGGACATTTTTCATTATTGATTGTCCATATAAGTCACATGGTTTAATGTCCTAAACAACCACTCATCTTAGTCCTTTAGTCCCAATATAACACTTTGTAATCTATCAAAAGAATAACACAGTATCACATTCTTAAATATAAAATTTGGTGTATGTGCACTTACATATATAATAATAATCATTACACATGATGACAATTAGTATTAATGCAGGTGTTCAAATATAATCAGTGTATTTCAGATTGATATACATACAGTATATATATATATATATATATATATATATATATATATATATACACACAAATATTTATAATTTACATAATCCTGTGACATTTATATTAAAAATAGATTTATCAATTAAAGTAAAAAATACAATTTAAAATCCCTATATGGGATCAAACTCAGGACCTTTTCACTATAAAGCGGTTCCTTACATCTGCGCCACCTGCATCCATGACACAAGAAATGAAACCTTAAAATATATAACATATATGCACAAAGATATTACAAATAATATAAACTCAATTTCAGTAGGAGCTGCTTACAAAAAGTGTAAATATAGAAATACTGTGCACATTTTGTTAATGATTAAAATGTATAAATAAACGTTGAAACTTTTAAAGTTTTTATTATCAATGGCACAATGGAACTATTAACAGTTAACCAGAGCTCTAAAGATGTGCTAACCCAACATGCATTAAATTAAATTGTGCTCAGGCGTACACATTTACTTTCAACTCATAATACGGGCTACTTCTGACACGCGCAAAGAGTCCCAATATACCCCTTATGGCTTGCATGCAACAGTTAGCACTTCACTTGTAATCCAGCCCTATTTGCATATACCACTACTGATTTGCTCAAACTTTGAACACTATGGGAACGATGTACTGATCTTTACTCATTAGTACAGGTGTTTTTGGTGGGGATATTTTTTTCTAGTTTAATTAATTGCTGTTATGCAACAAATAATTCTGTTACATTTTAATCTTATGTGATTCAAAATTAAACATTTATTTTCCAGTAATTTATCACATTGTTTATCATTATTTAGTTGATCAGTAGCAGCATGCTCAGCAGATGCACTGATGTTTCACGTGAACATTTTTTATTTTAATAGCTTTTTTTTAATAAATTACAAGTATCAGATAAAACAATCATAAACACATAAATATTAATATATCTGATTTAAATGTAAACTCAAACAAAATTAACCTTTCATTATACAGATAGAGCATGCAATTTTAAACAACATTCCATTTTACTTCCATTAACAAAATGTGCACAGTCTTTTTATATTTAAACTTTTTGAGTCACCAGCTCCTACTGAGCATGTGCAAGAATAAGCGTGTATGCATTTGTGAATGACTGATTGCTGTCACATGGTACATGTATGCATTTGTGATTGGCTGATGGCTGTCACATGGTACAGGGGGAGTGGAAAAAGACATAACTTTTAAAATTGTCAGAAAAAAAATCTACTACTTATTTGAAGTTTAGACTAAGTGCTATTGCATTGTCTTGTTATCTTGCATTTGTTGATTATGCAAATCTACTGTGTTGACTGGTCCTTTAAGTTGTATTTTTTATCTCATATAATTTACATCCTTCTTCACCACTGTCTTGTTACAGACTATAAGAAAAATATATAAATGCAGATATTGGGTCTCCCTAGACTATCACTCAAGCAAAAAAAAATGACCTTGGACTTGTAATATAAGCCTAAAAATAGGAGAACTATTGATTGTGCTCAAGCAATGTAAGCACACATTAACGCTAATATTTTTGTGCTCTGCTTGTAATCTAGGCCTAATGTTTTGTGAGGCAAATAACCCTGAGAAAAATGTGAGAGCGTTTATATAAAAATCTAAAACACTATGCCCAAAGTGTATATTTTACATATTTTACATACCTATATTATTCACATAGAAAAGAATGTACTTTTATATAAACATATCTCACAAAAGTGATTATACCATTTTTGTAAATCTTCTATTATATCGTTTCATGTGACAACACTGAAGAAATAACACTTTGCTACAATGTAAAGTAGTGAGTTCACAGCCTGTATAACAGTGTAAATTTTTCGTCCCCTCAAAATAACTCAACACACAGCTATTAATGTCTAAACCTTTGGCAACAAAAGTGAGTACACCCCTAAGTGGAAAAGTTCAAGTTGGGCCCAATTAGCCATTTTCCCTCCCCAATGTCATGTGAATCATTAGTGTTACAAGGTCTCAGGTGTGAATTGGGAGCAGGTGTGTTAAATTTGGTGTTGTTATCACTCTCACTCTCTCATACTGGTCACTGGAAGTTCAGCATGGCACCTCATGGCAAAGAACTCTCTGAGGATCTACATAGAGATGTTGCTCTACATAAAGATTGCCTACACTATAAGAAGATTTCCAAGACCCTGAAACTGAGCTGCAGCACGGTGGGCAAGAACATACAGCGGTTTCACAGGATAGGTTCCCCTCAGAACAGGCCTCGCCATGGTCGACCAAAGAAGTTGAGTGTCTGTGCTCATCATCATATCCAGAGGTTGTCTTTGGGAAATAAACTAATGAGTGCTGCCAGCATTGCTGCAGAGGTTGAAGGGGTGGGCCAGCCTGTCAGTTCTCAGACCATCATCCGCACACTGCATCAAATTGGTCTGCATGGCTGTCGTGCCAGAAGGAAGCCTCTTCTAAAGATGATGCACAAGAAAGCCTGCAAACAGTTTGCTGAAGACAAGCAGACTAAGGACATGGATTACTGAACCATGTCCTGTGGTCCGATGGGACCAAGATTAACTTATTTGGTTCAGATGGTATCAATCTTGTGTGGTGTCAACCAGGGGAGGAGTAAAAAGACAAGTGTGACTTGCCTAGAGTCAAGCATGGTGGTGGGAGTGTCATGGTCTGGGCCTGCTTGAGTGTTCCCGGCACTGGGGAGCTACAGTTCATTGAGGGAACAATGAATTCCAACATGTACTGTGACATACTGAAGCAGAGCATGATCCCCTCCCTTCAGAGACTGGACCGCAGGGCAGTATTCCAACATGATAATGACCCCAAACACACCTCCAAGATGACCACTGCCTTGCTAAAGAAGCTGAGGGAAAAGTTGATGGACTGGTCAAGAATGTCTCCAGACCTAAACCCTTTTGAGCATCTGTGGGCCATCCTCAAACAGAAGGTGAGGGAGTGCAAGGTCTCTAACATCCACCAGCTCTGTGATGTCATCATGATGGAGTGGAAGAGGACTCCAGTGGCAACCTGGGAAGCTCTGGTGAACTCCATGAGCAAGAGGGTTAAGGCAGTGCTGGAAAATAATGGTGGCCACTCAAAATATTGACACTGTGGGCCCAATTTGGACATTTTCACTTAGGGATGTACTCACTTTTGTTGCCAACGGATTAGACATTAATGACTGTGTGTTGAGTTATTTTGAGGGGACAGCAAATGTACACTGTTATACAGGCTGTACACTCACTACTTTACATTGTAGCAAAGTGTCATTTCTTCAGTGTTGTCACATGAAAATATATAATAACATATTAACAAAAATGTGAGGGGTGTACTCACTTTTGTGAAATACTGTATATATATATATATATATATATATATATATATAAGGACACTATCCTTTAACTGAAGAACATTAAAACATATTTACACAAATTGAAATATATATGAATGTATCTCTATGATAAAGCTATTTGCATCCTTTTTTTCTAACACCTGAGACCTCATAGCTTTGAGTCCTTATACATTTTTAATGCAATTTAATTTTTTTTATAATTTTTATTAAATAGTGTTATTATCTGTCTATCTGTACAGTTAAATGTATTGTATGTAGTTTTGTATAACTTTTTTTTGTCTCGCATAACAGTTAACCAGAGCTCTGAAGTTGCCATTAGCCGACGCGTTAAATTTGATTGCGCTCAAGCGAACACATTTACTTTGAACTAACTGATAATATGCATGGTACTTCTGATGAGCGCAAAGAACAGCGATATACCCCTTATCATTCGCGCACAACTGTTAGCGCTCCACTCACAACCTAGCCCTGGATGTTCTTATTAATATTTTTAGTGATTTATAAAGCAAAGCATGTCTACACTGCTGTATGGATTTAATTTAGCGAATAAAAAGAACGCTTGTGCATTCTCATGTCAGCCTGTTTGAGAGTATAGAAAAATGCTTTAGTTTGCATATTTGTTGGTCACGAAGTAAGGCTGGGCAGTTAACCAAACAGTTTATCTAACACACGTTGCAGAGATTCCTTATACAATCTAAAGGATCATTTATCAAGTGCCACACTAAATTTGCTGGCACCATTGTCTGCCAGCACATTTAGTTCAATAAAGCTAAACGGACACAGCTGTATTTATTAAGTTTCCCTCACTAAATATTCTCATTTGCAAAGTATCAGGCTGATGAATATTAAAATGAATAAACATATTTTATGTTTATTGAGAATTTATTTATGTCTGCTAAGGGAGAGTTACAAACACATTTTCTCCAAGTGGCTGTTGCTGTACTTAATACTCATGTAAACCACTTCTGATAAAGCAAGAGATGACATCATATAAGTCTACTATCCTTTAAAGGGACAGTCTACTCCAGAATTTTTATTGTTTAAAAAGATAGAAAAGCCCTTTATTACACATTCCCCAGTGTTGCATAACCAACACGGTTATAGTTACATACTGTAATTAACTTGTATCTAAGCCTTCTGCAGACTGCCCCTTTATCTAAGTGCTTTTGACAGACTTGCATTTTAGCCAATCAGTGCCATTTCATAAGTAACTCCACGGGCATGAGAACAATGTTATCTATATGGCTCACATGAACTAATGCCATCTATCTTTGACAAAATATCACATGCATTCAGATAAGAGGCGGCCTTCAAGGGCTTAGAAATTAGCATATGAGCCTACCTAAGTTTAGCTTTCAACTAAGAATATCAAGAGAACAAAGTTGTTTAAAATTACATGCCCTATCTGAATCATGAAAGTTTAATGACTAGACTATTCCTTTAAGGCATGTCACATTTTCTTTCTTCTATATTTAAAGAAGTTTTTTTCATGCTAATTAAAAGGACAGTTAAGTAAATATAAAACTTGAGCAGCCACCAATCAGCATCTAGTTCTTGGTAGTGCATTGCTGCTCTTGAGCCTGTCTAGGTATGCATTTCAACAAAGGATACCAAGAGAACACAGCAAATGAGATAATAGAAGTAAATTGTAATGTTGTTTAAAATTGCACATTCTGGGCTAGATTACAAGTGGTGCGTTAAAGCTAATGTGTGCACAATATAGCAATATTGCACCGGCATTAACTTGTTAAGTTGAAAGTAAACACGCACTGCCAAGTGCAAATTTAGATTGGTTAGTGCGAGTGAATACCTTGCGTACAGATTTAGAGCTAAAAAATAAATGTAAGCCAAGCACAACATAAACAAAAATACTCACCGGGTTTTAAAGTAAAACGTCTCTTTATTCAATCAGTCTAAAATAATTTCATCCCCAAATGTTTTGGTACCATTCTGGTACCTTTGTCAATAGGACATCACAGTGTATAGAGCGGTATGTTCGTAACACATTCCCTGCCCCTATTTAAAACAATCGTGCCTAACACTTCCGGTCCTGCTGAACCAATGATGTTCCACTGTGTCATCAGTCATACGCGCATACAGGTAAACAAAACCGCATGGCTAATTACCATAGCCTATCACTGCGTACTGTGCGTGGCCTATGTCACTAATAAATAGTGCCAACTCCTGGGTAACAATCATTGGCTCAGATGATAACGGAATCCTCCACCTAATAATCTCTAATATAACAAATTAGGCTGCTCATTAACACTGAACAACCTATATATGTGTATATATTTATATATATATATATGTGTGCATATATACAGTACACCCCTCACATTTTTGTAAATATTCTATTATATCTTTTCATTTGACAACACTGAAGAAATGACACTTTGCTACAATGTAAAGTAGTTAGTGTACAGCCTGTATAACAGTGTAAATTTGCAGTCCCCTCAAAATAACTCAACACACAGCCATTAATGTCTAAACCGTTGGCAACTAAAAGTGAGTACCCCCCTAAGTGGAAATGTCCAAATTGGGCCCAATCAGCCATTTTCCCTGCCCGGTGTCATGTGACTTGTTAATATTTCAAGGTCTCAGGGGTGAATGGGGAGCAGGTGTGTTAAATATGGTGTTATCGCTCTCACACTCTCTCATACTGGTCACTGGAAGTTCAACATGGCGCCTCATGGCAAAAAACTCTCTAAAGATCTGAAAAAAAAAATTGTTGCTCTACATAAAGATGGCCTAAACTATAAGACGTTTGCCAAGACCCTTAAACTGAGCTGCAGCACGGTGGGCAAGAACATACAGCAGTTTCACAGGACAGGTTCCCCTCAGAACAGACCTCGCCATGGTCGACAAAAGAAGTTGAGTGCACCTGCTCAGCGTCATATCCAGAGGTTGTCTTTGAGAAATATACGTATGAGTGCTGCCAGCATTGCTGCAGAGGTTGAAGTGGTGGAGGGTTAGCCTGTCTTTAAAGATGATGCACAAGAAAGCCCGCAAACAGTTTGCTGAAGACAAGCAGACTAAGGACATGGATTACTGGAACCATGTCCTGTGGTCCAATGAGACCAAAATAAACTTCTTTAGTTCAGATGGTGTCAAGCGTGTGTGGCGGCAACCAGGTGAGGAGTACAAAGACAAGTGTGTCTTGCCTACAGTCAAGCATGGTGGTGGGAGTGTCATGGTTTGGGCCTGCATGAGTGCTGCCAGCACTGAGGAGCTACAGTTCATTGAGGGAACCATGAATGCCAACATGTACTGTGACATACTGAAGTGGAGACTGGGCCGCAGGGCAGTATTCCAACATTATTATGACCCCAAACACACCTCCAAGACAACCACTGCCTTGCTAAAGAAGCTGAGGGTAAAGGTAATGGACTGGCCAAGCATGTCTCCAGACCTAAACCCTATTGAGCATCTGTAGGGCATTCTCAAATGGAATGTGGGGGAGTGCAAGGTCTCTAACATCTACCAGCTCTGTGATGTCGTCATGGAGGAGTGGAAGAAGACTCCAGTGGCAACCTGTGAAACTCTGGTGAACTCCATGCCCAAGAGGGTTAAGGCAGTGCTGGAAAATAATGGTGACCACACAAAATATTGACACTTTGGGCCCTCCACTTAGGGGTGTACTCACTTTTGTTGCCAACGGTTTAGACATTAATGTGTTGCGTTATTTTGAGGGGACAGCTAATTTACACTATTATACACGCTGTACACGCACTACTTTACATTGTAGCAAAGTGTAATTTCTTCAGGGTTGTCACATGAAAAGATATAATAAAATATTTACAAAAATGTGAGGGGTGTACTCACTTTTGTGAGATACTGTAAAAGAAAAAAAAATCTAAAAACACTGCTATAATTAAAAATACATAGGATTGCATTATACAAAAGGATAGATATAATTAAAACATTTTATATACATGTATTCACACAGCTTTTTTTGACTTTATTAGCAAGGTAGATCACAGGCATGATGTATATAGGCATTCTGTGGGATTTTGATGGGAATTCAATGAGAGTACCTGTATTTTAATGGGGAAACAGTGTTTATCATTCAAAGTGCTGCCCTCCATATTAAGTAAACTTTTTCAGCCATATCAGCTTTTTAGTGGCAAGAATTTTCAGTGTGAGGAATGTAATGTATATACAGTAACACAAAGCTTACACAGGCATTATTTGAAGTGCTCCTAAACAGAAACCTTTTTTTATTTCTGTGAACGCAGTCTATGTTGTGTAGGAACACTTCAAATACAGCCCCCGCTCTCCAAATGATATTGCAGATAAGTGCTGATGTTGGCAAAGTTTTGCTGAAGCCAAGATCCCTATTATTCCCTATGGGAGACACATCACCACTCATGGGCACAGAGATGGTCAGCCCACTTGTTTTCAATATATAGCCAGACCCGGAGACTGCAACACTGGTGAGGCCAGAAAGGCAGTTCCTCATGGGTTTGACAATGTCTTGAATATCAGGGCCAGAGAGAGTCAGCCAATACCTTTCTATTTTTTCCACAGCTGTCTGTCACTGAAGTAAAACCTTTCACTTCCTAAACAAAAATGGTTCTAGTTTTTATTGACATACCACCATCTGCCTGTCCGGGTTCTTTCCTAGTATGGATTTCCATCTGGTGGCCATCCTCCTGTTTCTCCCCAACATGTAATAACTCAGTACCTCTCACAAGATGCCCCCTCTCACCTCTCCCTCGCATCAAACACTGTTCCTCCTCACTAGCCGGTTTCATTATAATGCGTGCAAACCAATCTCACTATCCTTAGTTTACCTAGCTCAGTCTCTGACAGTGGCAAGGCCCCCTTCGATTACCATTTTGCTAGAGTAGCCTCTCTGACAGGCTGAACCCCTCTCGTTTTTGTGCATTAACACCAAGTAGTCTAGCATAATCTCTCTATGCAGTTGCATGCTTTAAAGTTCCCTTCATATAAACTTTATTGACAAATGTGCAATTAACAAATTAGATATCAAAATAGCATCAGTGGAGCTGAAGGAACAGTCACCCACTAAGCCTTTATAGATAGATTTGCAGAGTTGTGCTTAAGATTAGTAGCAGTAGATTGGGTCAGCATCGGCTGAAGGTAATTGCACTGTAGGGGAAAGTGGAGCAGTGGTTAGGAACAAAAATAGAGGTAGAAAGTAAACTCATTGCCAAGCTTCTTTTCTCTCATGCTCATCACTGAGTTGTCTGACAGTCACAAATATGTCAGCATAAACAATCATAGAAAGTCGTCATTCTTATGTCTAGTGGCTCACACAGAAGGCAATAGATTATGCTGTAGCTTGGGATCTGCAATACAGCTTGAGCTGCTGAAATGTTCTGGTGCTTGCATGTGATGTATAAACAAAACTATTAATAGCAAAGTTTATTGTGATCAGTAGTAGTTTGAGTAGGATCTAGACTTTCTATTTCATATCCAGCATGGATTTTACTTTTTAGGATTTTGGTAAATAATTTCCTGTTAGAATGGCAAATGTTTAAATAAAACCAATGTATGTGCTAAAAACAACATATCTGTAGACTACACCATTTGCAAAGCTGCATTTTGTATATTTATTTGTATACATTTATCTTATGCTTCCAGTACCATCACTTATATTCTTGTTTAAACGATATTTTACTTTTAAATCAACCTTTCTATTCCATGAAATGAAGAAATCATACCCCTAGTACAAAAAGAAAATATGACATTTAGGCTTATATTACATTAATATTCGGTGTGCACCCGAACACAACATAATCTCTGTGATTACAAATTGATAACTCAGGAGGTTCTTTGAAACTTAATAAACTATCTCCTGTGTTTCTGAGTAGCAACAGCAGAATGACCACATCAATACAAAAATGACCTTGAAAGGTCACTGTCTCTTGCATGAGATGTTCTGGATTCCTTTTGGTCAGCAATATAGAAGAGTATGAAATAAGCTGGTTTATGGTATGATATATATTTGAAAAATGTTTGTTAAAAATAACCATTAAGACACTTTTAAACATGGAGTCCAAGAAGTTAGTAGGTGAGCCGTGTTTTCCAAGGGAAAAATTGGATCCAGTGGCAAACAGTAGGTAGTCAAGGGTGGTCCAACCAGATATTGGGTTTTTGATGTTTGGCAAGTTTTGGATATTCCAGGGAAGATTTTAGATGGTACTAGGAATCCAACAAAATATAATATGACTCTGGAATTAACATCACATGCCAAATTGTAATTTTGGATAATGAGGTGATTTGGATTTATCTTAATTACTAATTAATTACTAATGACCTCATCCTCTAACATTTATTTTACAGTAAATTGCTCAATGGCATTATGTTCATGTCTTCAAAGCTCTGTAGCAAATTGGTAGTGTTTGGTCTAATAACAAAATATCAACTTGTTCACTTAACCTCTTTTAAAAACAAACCAAAAACATAACATCCGCTTGAAAGTCCCCAAATTTGTTGGACTGTTACTTATTTCAGCCGTGTCTACTGTGTTGCAATATTTATCCTCCAATAGTTATGAAATCCCATCCGATAGAGTAAATGATGAAAACTAATATAAAAATATAGACTAGTTGTTTTACAACTCAAATGCATTAACCTAATCCATATTAATAAATAGAAAAGAGTCCGACAAAGAGTGCTATTTTGTTGATCTGTTACAAAGCTCCAGTTATCATGTTAGAAGCATTGCTGCACCCAGAAACATTCAAATACCACCCCATAGGTTGGTCTGGTCCATCCCCCATATGAGCAAATCCTGACAGCCACCGGTGTGTTTTACTCCCAACCTCCCAACCACAGATCATTCATTCCCCACCCCTTGTTATTTATTTGTGCAATTGTATTGCACAAGGGTTCAATGAGACATGATACTATATAGTACAGTGTACACAAAATGACAGAACTGCTGCTATAAAGTACATCTACAAGAATTTGCTAATTTATTGTGGCTTCGGAGTTGGTCCATAAAATGTCACCTTTTTACCTGTTTGACTAGGAACACAAGATGACTGCTTAAGCAAAAAAAATGTTGGTCTTGAAGTTAAAGTTAGCTCTTATGAAAGAAAGCAAAGGGGAGTTACAATTAATACACAACGTTATATATAACTGTGTGTGTTAATTTTAACCCCCCTTTGCTTTCTTTTATAGGAGCTCATATATGTGCGTGTGTCTAAAGAAAGAGCTGATAAAAAAGGGGAGATAGGGGATTCCTTATATAATATAAAAACCTTACATATATCCAGGTAAAAAAGCTGAAAATGTATGAATAAAGGAGGTATATAATGAAAGTAGAAAATATATATATTTTATAATCACATAATATGTATATAATTAAAAAATTAAAAAATCTTTTAGCCCAAAATTGATAAAATATACTATTTAATATGCTGATCCAAAAAACAATAAAATCAAGTTATATACAAACTCAGATTGATGCCGGCATCTAAAAATGAATATGGGACCGTTTAAAAAGAAAGTACACTGATTACGGTCTTATTGATAGGATAGCAGAAATTAATAATAATAACGCTTGTTAAAACAAGATGTATAAGAAATGTATGACAAAATGCATCTGTTAGTAAGTAAAAACAGCAAAAAGGACAATATTAATTTCAAAGTCTGTGACTTTATCTAATAGATCTAGTAAGAACTATTGATAGACATACCCTACTAAAAAAGGATAATACTGTGAAAAATAAAAGAATAATTAAAAATTCTTTTTAAACTAATCCAACATCTAATTAAGATCTTATCACTGTTCATTTTATTACTGAATATAGTTCTCAGCATACAGAAATGAGAAGTATTCTGAATAGGCATTGGCATTATATACGACAAGACACTATTTTAGGTGATAAAATGAAAAGAAATCCAGACCTAATTTTTAGAAAGGCAAAAAATCTTACAAGTTATCTGTCACCCAGTAAATTTAAATATTCAAAAACATATTTAATAGACAGAGAATTAAGAAATGATAAAATATCTGGCTTTTTTTTCCCCCTGTCACACCTGCAAGTCCTGTAAAAATAGCAGTAAAATTAAGAAAGTAGTTTCTACTGATGGGAAAAATACTTTTACAATTAAGGAAATCATAAAATGCAGTGATTTTAATGTCATATATTGTACTAAATGTTCTTGCAATTTTAAAAAAAATATAGAGGACAAACGAGTCGTATTTTGAGAGACAGGATTAGAGAACACATTTGGAACATAGAACATAACACTAACAAAACAGCACTTTACCAACACTTTACAGTTGTACACCAAGGTGATTTAGGTTGTTTTAAATTCTGGGGGATTCTTAAAATTCACCCTAGTAATAGGGGAGGCAACATTGAAAAAACATTATTAAAGAAAGAGGCTGAGTTGATTTTTAGTTTTAAAATGCTATACCCCCAGGGGCTCAACAGCTCCTTCGACCTAAACACCCTTTTTTAACTTACGTGATTTCTTACTACGTGTTTATAATTTATAATATTTTTTGCTGACACTTGTTTACAAATAATATGAGCAAATATACTATGCACATGCATATTCACTTCACTACTGTAACACTATTTTAATATTCCTTCCTTGATTCACCTTTTTATTTTTCGGTAAACATATAATTTAGTGTCCATATAATGTTTCACAAAGGATATTACTAATATATCACTGTATTAAAACATAGTTCACCCACTATTACCTCTATATATATATATATTATGTTTCTTATCCCAAGATTGATAAAATATCTTAAATAAATAATAATAATATGTTTATAGCTCCTTTATATATGCCAAGATGGATTCAACCCGCTTATTTAATTATTTATCTAATGCTCTATAATCGGCTCTAATCTATCTAGAATGCTATATAAAAACATAATTTATGCTTACCTGATAAATTCCTTTCTCCTGTAGTGTAGTCAGTCCACGGGTCATCATTACTTATGGGATATTAACTCCTCCCCAACAGGAAGTGCAAGAGGATCACCCAAGCAGAGCTGCTATATAGCTCCTCCCCTCTACGTCACACCCAGTCATTCGACCGAGAACCAAACGAGAAAGGAGAAACTATAGGGTGCAGTGGTGACTGGAGTATAATTTAAAAATTTAGACCTGCCTTAAAAAACAGGGCGGGCCGTGGACTGACTACACTACAGGAGAAAGGAATTTATCAGGTAAGCATAAATTATGTTTTCTCCTGTTAAGTGTAGTCAGTCCACGGGTCATCATTACTTATGGGATACCAATACCAAAGCTAAGTACACGGATGACGGGAGGGACAGGCAGGATCTCTATACGGAAGGAACCACTGCCTGAAGAACCTTTCTCCCAAAAACAGCCTACGAAGAAGCAAAAGTGTCAAATTTGTAAAATTTGGAAAAAGTATGAAGAGAAGACCAAGTTGCAGCCTTGCAAATCTGTTCAACAGAGGCCTCATTCTTAAAGGCCCAAGTGGAAGCCACAGCTCTAGTAGAATGAGCTGTAATCCTTTCAGGAGGTTGCTGTCCAGCAGTCTCATAGGCTAAGCGTATTATGCTACGAAGCCAAAAGGATAGAGAGGTAGCAGATGCTTTTTGACCTCTCCTCTGTCCAGAATAAACGACAAACAGGGAAGAAGTTTGTCGAAAATCTTTAGTTGCCTGTAAATAAAATTTCAGGGCATGGACTACATCTAGATTGTACAGAAGTCGTTCCTTCTTTGAAGAAGGGTTAGGACACAATGATGGAACAACAATCTCTTGATTGATATTCTTGTTAGTGACTACCTTAGGTAAGAACCCAGGTTTAGTACGCAGATACGGAGAATCACAATGTAAGGCTGATAATTCAGAGACTCTACGAGCCGAGGAAATAGCCATTAAAAACAGAACTTTCCAAGATAACAGCTTGATATCAATGGAGTGAAGGGGTTTAAACGGAACACCCTGTAAAACGTTAAGAACTAAATTTAAGCTCCACGGCGGAGCAACAGATTTAAACACAGGCTTAATCCTGGCCAAAGCCTGACAAAAAGCCTGAACGTCTGGGACTTCTGACAGACGCTTGTGTAAAAGGATGGACAGAGCTGAGATCTGTCCCTTTAACGAACTAGCAGATAAACCCTTTTCTAAACTTTCTTGTAGAAAAGACAATATCCTAGGAATCCTAACCTTACTCCATGAGTAACCCTTGGATTTGCACCAGTGTAAGTATTTACGCCATATCTTATGGTAAATTTTCCTGGTAACAGGTTTCCTAGCCTGTATTAAGGTATCAATTACTGGCTCCGAAAATCCACGCTTTGATAAAATTAAGCGTTCAATTTCCATGCAGTCAGCTTCAGAGAAATTAGATTTTGATGTTTGAAAGGACCGTGAATTAGAAGGTCCTTTCTCAGAGGCAGAGACCAAGGTGGACAGGATGACATGTCCACTAGATCTGCATACCAGGTCCTGCGTGGCCACGCAGGCGCTATTAGAATCACTGATGCTTTCTCCTGTTTGATCCTGGCAATCAAACGAGGAAGCATCGGGAAGGGTGGAAACACATAAGCCATCCTGAAGGTCCAAGGTGCTGTCAAGGCATCTATCAGGACCGCTCCCGGGTCAATGGACCTGGACCCGTAACGAGGAAGCTTGGCGTTCCGGCGAGACGCCATGAGATCCATATCTGGTTTGCCCCAACGTCAAAGTATTTGGGCAAAGACCTCCGGATGAAGTTCCCACTCCCCCGGATGAAAAGTCTGGCGACTTAGGAAATCCGCCTCCCAGTTGTCCACTCCTGGGATGTGGATCGCTGACAGGTGGCAAGAGTGAGACTCTGCCCAGCGAATTATCTTTGATACTTCCATCATCGCTAAGGAACTTCTTGTCCCTCCCTGATGGTTGATGTAAGCCACAGTCGTGATGTTGTCCGACTGAAACCTGATAAACCTCAGAGTTGCTAACTGAGGCCAAGCCAGAAGGGCATTGAGAACTGCTCTCAATTCCAGAATGTTTATTGGAAGGAGACTCTCCTCTTGAGTCCATGATCCCTGAGCCTTCAGGGAATTCCAGACAGCGCCCCAACCTAGAAGGCTGGCGTCTGTAGTTACAATTGTCCAGTCTGGCCTGCTGAAGGGCATCCCCCTGGACAGATGTGGCCGAGAAAGCCACCATAGAAGAGAATCTCTGGTCTCCTGATCCAGATTCAGCGTAGGGGACAAATCTGAGTAATCCCCATTCCAATGACTTAGCATGCACAATTGCAGCGGTCTGAGGTGCAGGCGTGCAAAAGGAACTATGTCCATTGCCGCTACCATTAAGCCGATTACCTCCATGCACTGAGCCACTGACGGGTGTTGAATGGAATGAAGGGCACGGCAAGCATTTAGAAGCTTTGTTAACCTGTCCTCTGTCAGGTAAATTTTCATTTCTACAGAATCTATAAGAGTCCCCAAGAAGGGAACTCTTGTGAGTGGTAAGAGAGAACTCTTCTCCTCGTTTACTTTCCACCCATGTGATCTTAGAAATGCCAGTACTAACTCTGTATGAGACTTGGCAGTTTGAAAGCTTGACGCTTGTATCAGAATGTCGTCTAGGTACGGAGCTACCGAAATTCCTCGCGGTCTTAGTACCGCCAGAAGAGAGCCCAGAACCTTTGTAAAGATTCTTGGAGCTGTAGCCAACCCGAAGGGAAGAGCTACAAACTGGTAATGCTTGTCTAGGAAGGCAAACCTTAGATACCGGTAATGTTCTCTGTGAATCGGTATGTGAAGGTAAGCATCCTTTAAATCCACTGTGGTCATGTACTGACCTCTTTGGATCATGGGTAAGATTGTCCGAATAGTTTCCATCTTGAATGATGGAACTCTTAGGAATTTGTTTAGGATCTTTAAATCTAATATTGGTCTGAAGGTTCCCTCTTTTTTGGGAACCACAAACAGATTTGAGTAAAACCCTTGTCCGTGTTCCGACCGCGGAACTGGATGGATCACTCCCATTAGTAAAAGGTCTTGTACACAGCGTAGAAACGCCTCTTTCTTTATCTGGTTTGTTAACAACCTTGAAAGGTGAAATCTCCCTTGTGGAGGAGAAGCTTTGAAGTCCAGAAGATATCCCTGAGATATGATCTCCAACGCCCAGGGATCCTGGACATCTCTTGCCCAAGCCTGGGCGAAGAGAGAGAGTCTGCCCCCCACTAGATCCGTTACCGGATCGGGGGCCCTCACTTCATGCTGTCTTAGGGGCAGCAGCAGGCTTTCTGGCCTACTTGCCCTTGTTCCAGGCCTGGTTAGGTTTCCAGCCTTGTCTGTAGCGAGCAACAGCTCCTTCCTGTTTTGGAGCAGAGGAAGTTGAAGCTGCTCCTGCCTTGAAATTACGAAAGGCACGAAAATTAGACTGTCTAGCCCTGGGTTTGGCTCTGTCTTGAGGCAGGGCATGGCCTTTACCCCCCGTAATATCAGCGATAATTTCTTTCAAACCGGGCCCGAATAAAGTCTGCCCCTTGAAAGGTATGTTAAGTAGTTTCGATTTAGAAGTTACATCAGCTGACCAGGATTTTAGCCACATCGCTCTGCGTGCCTGAATGGCGAATCCGGAATTCTTAGCCGTAAGTTTAGTTAAATGTACTACGGCATCAGAAATAAATGAATTAGCTAGCTTAAGGGTTTTAAGCTTAAGTGAAATCTCATCTAATGTCGCTGAGTCAAGGGTCTCTTCCAGAGACTCAAACCAAAATGCTGCCGCAGCCGTGACAGGCGCAATGCATGCAAGGGGTTGTAATATAAAACCTTGTTGAACAAACATTTTCTTAAGGTAACCCTCTAACTTTTTATCCATTGGATCTGAAAAGGCACAGCTATCCTCCACCGGGATAGTGGTACGCTTAGCTAAAGTAGAAACTGCTCCCTCCACCTTAGGGACCGTTTGCCATAAGTCCCGTGTGGTGGCGTCTATTGGAAACATTTTTCTGAATATAGGAGGGGGTGAGAAAGGCACACCGGGTCTGTCCCACTCCTTAGTAATAATTTCAGTAAGTCTCTTAGGTATAGGAAAAACGTCAGTACTCGTCGGTACCGCAAAATATTTATCCAACCTACACATTTTCTCTGGGATTGCAACTGTGTTACAATCATTCAGAGCCGCTAACACCTCCCCTAGCAATACACGGAGGTTTTCCAGCTTAAACTTAAAATTTGAAATGTCTGAATCTAATTTATTTGGATCAGATCCGTCACCCGCAGAATGAAGCTCTCCGTCCTCATGCTCTGCAAATTGTGACGCAGTATCAGACATGGCCCTAGCATTATCAGTATACTCTGTTCTCATCTCAGAGTGATCTCGTTTACCTCTAAGTTCTGGCAATTTAGACAAAACTTCAGTCATAACATTAGCCATGTCTTGTAAAGTGATTTGTAATGGCCGCCCTGATGTACTTGGCGTTACAATATCACGCACCTCCTGAGCGGGAGATGCAGGTACTGACACGTGAGGCAAGTTAGTCGGCATAACTTCCCCCTCGTTGTCTGGTGAATGTTGCTTAACATGTACAGATTGACTTTTATTTAAAGTAGCATCAATGCAATTAGTACATAAATTTCTATTGGGCTCCACCTTGGCTTTTGAACATATTGCACAAAGAGTTTCCTCTGTGTCAGACATGTTTAAACAAACTAGCAATTAGACTAGCAAGCTTGGAAATACTTTTCAACTAAATTTACAAGCAATATGTAAAAACGTTATTGTGCCTTTAAGAAGCACACAAAAAAACTGACACAGTTGAATAAAAATGAACCGGATTAGTTATATAAACCAAATTTAGCAAAGGATTGCACACATTAGCAATGGATGATTAACCCTTAATATCAGAAAAAAACGTATAACAATTGACAATATAAGCGTTTTTATCACAGTCAAGCACAGTCTCACAGGTCTGCTGTGAGTGATTACCTCCCTCAAAACTAGTTTTGAAGACCCCTGAGCTCTGTGGAGACGTCCTGGATCATGCAGGGAGAAAAAGACAGACTGTGACTGAATTTCTGATGCGTAGTAAAATCGCCAAAATAGGCCCCTCCCACTCACACTACAACAGTGAGGGAAGCTCAGTTGTGGAAAATAAAGCCCAAAACAATTTTCACCAAGTACCTCAGATAATTAAACGATTTAACATGCCAGTAAACGTTTAAAATCTAATATA
The DNA here is from genome assembly GCF_027579735.1 of Bombina bombina. Lineage (NCBI taxonomy): Eukaryota > Metazoa > Chordata > Amphibia > Anura > Bombinatoridae > Bombina > Bombina bombina. Next base: position 60,611,912 of record NC_069501.1, read on the forward strand.
TGAAATGTCATTAAAAAGCCTGCTGCTAGTCGCTCACACTGCAAGTTAGGCTAAAAGTTATATGCAAACAGTATTTTCCCAGTGAAGTGCCATTCCCCAGAAATACTTAAGTGTAAACATATATACATGTCAGCCTGATACCAGTTGCTACTACTGCATTTAAGGCTGTACTTACATTATATCGGTATTAGCAGTATTTTCAAAGTCAATTCCATTCCTTAGAAAATAATATACTGCAACATACCTCTTTGCAGGTGAACCTGCCCGCTGTCCCCTGATCTGAAGTTACCTTACTCCTCAGAATGGCCGAGAACAGCAAACGGATCTTAGTTACGTCCGCTAAGATCATATACAAAAACTCAGGTAGATTCTTCTTCAAATTCTGCCTGAGAAGGAAACAACACGTTTAAAATAACAAACTTTTGATTGAAGATATAAAAAACTAAGTTTAATCAACACAGTCCTCTCACACATCCTATCTATTAGTTGGGTGCAAGAGAATGACTGGGTGTGACGTAGAGGGGAGGAGCTATATAGCAACTCTGCTTGGGTGATCCTCTTGCACTTCCTGTTGGGGAGGAGTTAATATCCCATAAGTAATGATGACCCGTGGACTGACTACACTTAACAGGAGAAATAAGGATAACTATCTGATAAATGTATACAACGTATTGATATATAAACTGTTATTTAGAGAAATGTAGATACATTCATTTTAGAATTTTCAAGTCTTTATATTACTGTTCCAAATTTTGTTTTTGTTTTTATTGAGTATAATTATGCCATAAGTCTCAACAGTATCTTTTGTATAACCCCTTTCGGGATTTACTTTGGTAACTTCCACTTTATTCTAATAGGTTAATAGTTTTCACCAATTCTTTACCCCTAGGTTGTTCCCTATAAAAGGGCCATTGTTAATGTTAGTAAGCATCTTGATAAAGGCAGTTTAGTTTGCCGAAACATGTAGATTGTGCTTACTATTCTTTTACGTACTCTGGAGGGATCTATATCCGCTATACAGATTAATTTCTATCTCTAAATTGCAAGAGTATAGTCATTTGAATAATTCCTGTTATTTTGCGTTTATTCCTGATCTCACTGTGCCAATAGACCACTCAGGTTCATTGTTTGTTTTTTGTGGTAACGAGCAAACTACATGTATAATTCCTGTCTGGTTCTCAGCACCCTGTGTGCTACAATTCTGTGAATTTCAGCTGAAACAGGCTGTAAGAAATATATTGTATCAACACTGTTCCAGACTTTGCACTACGAAAGATACATAGTATTGTTTCAAACAGAGAATCACTATTGATTGGAAGACAGCAGATTACGCTACTCTCACACAGGATCTGACATCATCATTCCAACGGATTTCACCACAGAGGCTATTATACCTACGAACAGTGAGTTTTCTAAACAGTTTTGTATCCCACTACATTGGAGGCTGTGCACAGCTGAAGACACGGACATATATTAGCCAACACGTATTTACCATACGTATATTATCTTAAGATTGACATCGGTAGACTTTGTTCACACACCTTGTGTCACGGACTTTGAAATTAATATTGTCCTTTTTGCTGTTTTTATTATTAACAGATGCATTTTGTCATACATTTCTTATACATCTTGTTTTAACAAGCGTTATTATTAATAATTTATGCTGTCCTATCATTAAGAGCGTAATCAGTGTACTCTCTTTTTAAACGGTCCCATATTCATTTATAGATGCCGACATTAATCTGAGTTTGTATATAACTTGATTTTATTGTTTTTTGGATCAGCATATTAAATAGTATATTTTATCAATTTTGGGCTAAAAGATTTTTTAATCATATACTGTACATATTATATATATATATATTCTACTTTCACTATATACCTCCTTTTTTCACACATTTTCAGCTTTTTTAACCGGACATATGTAAGGTTTTTATATTATATAAGGGATCCCCTATCTCCCCTTTTGGGTCAGCATAAGTGCAAATTAAATTTGCACTTGTCAGGTTAGCACATCTGAAGTACTCGTGTAATGGGTTAGGGCTAGATAAAAAGTTGCACGAAACACAACCTAAATACATTATATAGGTATAGATATATATAGATTACAAAAAAAATCACACACACATATACCTATATATATATATATAACATTTTATTTAATGTGAAGAACATTGGAATAAAAAAAAAAATCATAACTACCTTCAGGTTAGCGCAGTTGTCTAATGGGTGTCGGGTTAGCATGTAAGCGATAAGTTTTATTTTTTTCGGTTTGTGTGCTCCATTGAATTGAGCATAAGAAGGTAATGTGGTTGCGATATCTGAAGTCCTGAAGTTAGTACACATCAGCTTACGCTCTAACACAAACATTCTACTTTCGGCTTGTAATATGAATGCCAACTTGCTCTAAATAAAAAGTTTACTTATGGTGATATTTGTGTGTGAGTGAAAGTGCTAAATAATGCACCACTTGTAATATGGCCCTTTTTTATTTGTAGTAACACCACCTAAGGACAATTTGACAGTACAGTGGGAAAGTACACTGACAAAAATAAAGGTACTTAGAAAACTGAGTATCATACTGCAGAGAAGTACCGGAACAATATACGAATTGGAAATGGAACAGTATAAGAATTGCTATAGTAGAGAGTAATCATGTCAGAACTAGTGATGTACTTCAAATGAATAAAGATGGATACAGCACCCACTACTCACTAGTGCACGGAGAGGGCTGACCAAGCCCAAACAATTCAAGTAGAAGAAGGCAGCCTCCAGCAGTGAGCAAAGTGACTTTTATTTTAAACACAGGTCAAATACAGCAACGTTTCGGGCTAACAATAAGCCCTTTCTCAAGCCTGACATAAATTTAACAAAACACCATTTAAATAGCCATATTGGCGCCAAACAATTGTGAAAAAATTGCACATATATCGCCCTCTAGTGGTGGACTTGAATATTGCATGTCAAAAATACATTTCTTACAATTACAAAGATACAAATGTGTTACAAAGTATTTTACATTGTATATATTGCACAATTTCAATAACCAACTTCATAAATAAAGTGCCAAGTGATCCTATAAAGAAAATAAAAAATAAAAAGTAAAGAATTAGAATAATAATATTTGTGACAACTAAATTCAATGTCAATATATTAGTGAAAATAAATATATTAAATATTCGAGTTTATTTAGAATTTAAAATTTAAAATTAATCACAATATTCATATCAAAATTTCTTAATTACCATATATATATAGGACCACAATCAATCGAATGGACTATATATCAATTGAAAATTGTTATATGGGGGAACCCTTCAACAAAGGATACCCATATAACAAAAAGTCAGAGATTTAAAAACTAATGGGTACTCAGTGAAAATATAGGAAATGCCAAATATCTATATCCAATAATGTCACTCAAATGACCTTTTTAGACTACTAGCTAAGGCATAATCCAGTATAATGCTAAATTAAATATATAGCAAAGGTAAATGCAAACCCCTACGCTTAAAGAAGTAACCTATTTTTCTTGCTCAATATTGAATTATACTTTTTAGATTTTAAATGTTGTCCAGTTACACTCCCTATTGAGGCCTTTAGGCCATAAAGTGTTAAGCTCATTGATCCAAAAGGCTTCCCTTTTATTCAATAAGGCCTCTCTATCACCACCTCTCCTAGGCATGTGTATATGTTCCAAAATTTGGAAGCGTAATTGGCTGATACTATGTCCTGCTTGTAAAAAATGCGCAGACACTGGAGCATCCTTGCCACATCTGATATTTGACTTGTGCTCAGATATCCTCTCATGTGCCTCTCTTGTCGATTGTCCAATGTATACCAATGAACATGGACACTTAATGGCATATATGATAAACTCTGTCCTACAAGTCAAATATTCTTTAATCCGGTATTTTCTACCTGTGTAGGGATGAAAAAATTCTCCTCCCTTAATCATAGAATTACAATTTATGCAAGAGAGGCAAGGATAGCAACCTGTGCGCCGCTTACCAGTGATAGTTTTCTGTTGATATTTGTGACTACCAACATCTGCTCTAACTAGTTGATCTTTAATATTTGGACTCCTTTTGTAAGCCGGCATTGGTGGTTCATGGAATGCATTAATGTCAGGATGGCATTTCTGTAAAATGTGCCAATACTTCCGTATAATTTTGTTCACCTGACTACTCCTAGTGCTATATTGTGTGACAAACAATAACCTATTGATCTTATCCTTCTTCCTATTCCTCTTATTTCCAATGGGTTCAGACTTTCCAATTCTTGAAATGATATTTTGCTTTTCTTTATTCACAAGTTCAAAAGGGTAACCTCTTTGTAAAAATTTGTTTGACATCTGTTCCAGTCTTTTCATTTTTAATTCAGTATCAGACACAATACGATCCACTCTTAATAATTGAACTGTTCGCCTGCGAACGGTTCACAGCGAACATAGCTTGTTCACGTTCGCGTTTGTGGGCGAACACATGGCGATGTTCGATCCGGCCCTATGTGTCATCATTGAGGAAACTTTGACCCTTTATGTCACAGCCGCCTGACACATTAGAGCCAATCAACATCAGACACTCCCTCACAGACCCTCCCAGCTACTCGGAATCCGCCATTTTAGACTCATAACGACCTTGCTTTCTTAATGAGAGGACGTGTTGTGTTTTTGCTCCTGACATTAATAGGAAAAACATAGCTAGGCTAGTGTATTTACAGTCCAGAAGGACTCCACTCATATCTGCTGCAAGCACAGCACCCCAAAAAGCCCTTTTTAGGGCTATATTTCGTGCCGTTTTTTTTTTTTTTTTAAATTAGCATTTGCCTGTCTTTCAGGCTGTGTGTTTAAGGCTCACAGCATATGCTGTGATTACTGCCACCACTGATATCTCCCTAACAACATTAGTTTAAATTTAACTAACCAAAAAATTTAATAATTTTGCTAGTGTAATTTATTTTCATTTTCTATCAGGCCTGTGTCACACAGCATATACTCTGGTTCATTGCTCTGTGCCAGCCACCAGTGTTAATATCCGTTTATAACATTATTTTAAATTTTTAAAAAAAATAAATAAATATTTTGCTAGTGTAATCTAATTACATTTACTATCAGGCCTGTGTCTGTCAGGCTCACTCAGCATTAATATACCTCATTTTTTGTCAGTCTTTTGGTTAATTGGTCTGTGCCAGGCAGCCACCCAGCACTCATATCTTCTTCACCTTAATTTAAATATAAAAAAAAAAGTTTAAATTTGTTTGATAGTGTAATCTAATATAATTTTCTATCCGGCCTGTGTGTTTTGCTGACATACAGAGCCTACTGTCTTTACTTGCTGCCCTCCCTAGTCTATGAGCCACGACTCATATGTGTTTAACCTTTTTTTAATTTCAACCCCCAAAAAATAATTTAAATAATTTTTCTAGTGTAATTTAATAGTATTTTCTATCAGGCGTGTGTGCATCTGACTTACAGAGCCTACTGTTTTTAATAGCTGCCCTTCCAAGGCTATCAGCCACGACTCATATGTATGTGCTTAACCTTTTTCTTTAAATTCCCAAAAAAAAGTCTTTAAATCATTATGCTAGTGTAATCTAATTTTATTTTCTATCAGGCCTGTGTCTGTCTATCTGACTTACACAGCATACTGTTGTTAATTGCTGCCCTATGTAGCAGCCAGCCAGTGCGACCACTCATAGAGTAATATGTGCATTGCACTTCTTTACATAATTTTAATATTAAAATCTAAAATTTTAAAATATTTTGCTAGTGTAATCTAACCTAATTTTCTATCAGGCCTGTGTTTTTGTCACTTACACAGCATACTGTGTTAAATTGCTGCCCTACCTACAATCCACGACTCATATCTGCCAGCCTGTGTGCCAGACCCAACTAGCCAATTAGTGGCACCAATCATAATTCTTCTAACATTATATTAAAAAATAAAAATCATAATTTTTTGGACTGCAAATATTCAGTCTCCTAGTGCCATTGAATTGCATTTACCTCCTGCCTGCCACTGCCAGCCTTTTGTGCCAGGGCGTCTAGCCAACTATTTACACCAATCATAATTGTTGTCACAGACAGTATAGTTACTAATTAAAATTAAAAAAAAAATTGATTTTTGATCTTAATCCTCAGTTTGCTCGTGCCATAGAATTGCACTTTTCTACTGCCTTCCAAGCCTGTGTGCCAGGCCTACTTGAAAAATATTTACACCACTCATATTTGTTGTCACAGTATTCTTAATAATTAAAATTTAAAATTTTTGGTAATAGTTGTTGTGAATCCTCAGTTTGCTGGTGCCATTGAATTGCACTTTCCTCCTGCCTTGCAGCCTGCTGTGTGCCAGGCCCACCTAGCCAATAATTGCCAGTAATCATATTTCTTTTAACAGTATTGCAAAAATTGTCAATCATCACTGTTTTGACTGTCAGTATTCAGTCTCCTAGTGTCCTTGAATTGCATTTACCTCCTGCCTGCCAGCCTTTTGTGCCAGGCCATCTTGCCAACTATTTACACCAATCATAATTGTTGTCACAGTGTAGTTACTAATTAAAATTAAAAAATTCTTGATTGTTGATCTTAATCCTCAGTTTGCTCGTGCCCTAGAATTGCACTTTTCTACTGCCTTCCAAGCCTGTGTGCCAGGCCTACTTGAAAAATATTTATACCAATCATATTTGTTGTCACAGTATTCTTAATAATTAAAAAATTAAATTTTTGGTAATAGTTGTTGTGAATCCTCAGTTTGCTGGTGCCATTGAATTGCACTTTCCTCCTGACTTGCAGCCTGCTGTGTGCCAGGCCCACCTAGCCAATTATTGCCAGCAATCATATTTCTTTTAACAGTATTGCAAAAATTGTCAATCATCATTGTTTTGACTGTCAGTATTCAGTCTCCTAGTGTCCTTGAATTGCATTTACCTCCTGCCTGCCAGCCTTTTGTGCCAGGCCGTCTTGCCAACTATTTACACCAATCATAATTGTTGTCACAGTATAGTTACTAATTAAAATTAAAAAATTCTTGATTGTTTATCTTAATCCTCAGTTTGCTCGTGCCCTAGAATTGCACTTTTCTACTGCCTTCCAAGCCTGTGTGCCAGGCCTACTTGAAAAATATTTACACCAATCATATTTGTTGTCACAGTATTCTTAATAATTAAAAATTTTAATTTTTGGTAATAGTTGTTGTGAATCCTCAGTTTGCTGGTGCCATTGAATTGCACTTTCCTCCTGCCTTGCAGCCTGCTGTGTGCCAGGCCCACCTAGCCAATTATTGCCAGCAATCATATTTCTTTTAACAATATTGCAAAAATTGTCAATCATCACTGTTTTGACTGTCAGTAATCAGTCTCCTAGTGTCCTTGAATTGTATCTACCTCCTGCCTGCCAGCCTTTTGTGCCAGGCCGTCTTGCCAACTATTTACACCAATCATAATTGTTGTCACAGTATAGTTAATAATTAAAATTAAAAAATTCTTGATTGTTGATGATCTTACTCCTCAGTTTGCTCGTGCCCTAGAATTGCACTTTTCTACTGCCTTCCAAGCCTGTGTGCCTGGCCTACTTGAAAAATATTTACACCAATCATATTTGTTGTCACAGTATTCTTAATAATTAAAAATTTAATATTTTGGTAATAGTTGTTGTGAATCCTCAGTTTGCTGGTGCCAGTGAATTGCACTTTCCTCCTGCCTTGCAGCCTGCTATGTGCCAGGCCCACCTAGCCAATTATTGCCAGCAATCATATTTCTTTTAACAGCATTATAAAAATTGTCAATCATCACTGTTTTGACTGTCAGTAATCAGTCTCCTAGTCTCCTTGAATTGCATCTACCTCCTGCCTGCCAGCCTTTTGTGCCAGGCCGTCTTGCCAACTATTTACACCAATTATAATTGTTGTCACAGTATAGTTACTAATTAAAATTAAAAAATTCTTGATTGTTGATGATCTTAATCCTCAGTTTGCTCGTGACCTAGAATTGCACTTTTCTACTGCCTTCCAAGCCTGTGTGCCAGGCCTACTTGAAAAATATTTACACCAATCATATTTGTTGTCACAGTATTCTTAGTAATTAAAAATTAAAATTTTTGGTAATAGTTGTTGTGAATCCTCAGTTTGCTGGTGCCAGTGAATTGCACTTTCCTCCTGCCTTGCAGCCTGCTGTGTGCCAGGCCCACCTAGCCAATTATTGGCAGCAATCATATTTCTTTTAACAGTATTGCAAAAATTGTCAATCATCACTGTTTTGACTGTCAGTAATCAGTCTCCTAGTGTCCTTGAATTGCATCTACCTCCTGCCTGCCAGCCTTTTGTGCCAGGCCGTCTTGCCAACTATTTACACCAATCATAATTGTTGTCACAGTATAGTTACTTATTAAAATTAAAAAAATCTTGATTGTTGATCTTAATCCTCAGTTTGCTCGTGCCCTAGAATTGCACTTTTCTACTGCCTTCCATGCCTGTGTGCCAGGCCTACTTGAAAAATATTTACACCAATCATATTTGTTGTCACAGTATTCTTAGTAATTAAAAATTAAATTTTTTGTTAATAGTTGTTGTGAATCCTCAGTTTGCTGGTGCCAGTGAATTGCACTTTCCTCCTGCCTTGCAGCCTGCTGTGTGCCAGGCCCACCTAGCCAATTATTGGCAGCAATCATATTTCTTTTAACAGTATTGCAAAAATTGTCAATCATCACTGTTTTGACTGTCAGTAATCAGTCTCCTAGTGTCCTTGAATTGCATCTACCTCCTGCCTGCCAGCCTTTTGTGCCAGGCCGTCTTGCCAACTATTTACACCAATCATAATTGTTTTCACAGTATAGTTACTAATTAAAATTAAAAAAAATTTGATTGTTGATCTTAATCCTCAGTTTGCTCGTGCCATTGAATTGCACTTTTCTACTGCCTGAAAGCCTGTGTGCCAGGCCCAACTATCCAATTAGTGCCAGCAATCATATTTCTTTTAAGAGTATTGCAAAATTTGTCAATCATCAATGTTTTGACTGTCAATCTGCAGTCTACTAGTGCCCTTGAATTGCATTTTCCTCCTGACTGCCTGCCTGTGTGCCAGTCCCAACTAGCCAATTAGTGCCACCACTCATATTTATTGTAACAGGATTGGAATTTTTGTTAATCATAACTGTTTTGACTGTGATTCTTCAGTCTCCTAGTGCCATTGAATTGCAGTTTCCTTTCTCCCAGCGTGTGTGCCAGACAGGCCCATTTGCCAACTAGTGCCAAACAATCATATTTGTTGTCACAGTACTTGTAATTTTTTAAAAAATAACAATTTGTGATTTTTAAAACATATTTTTAAAACATATGTCACAGCGTATACTGTGCCCACATTCACAGTGCCACCACTCAATTGGTGTAATAGTATTGTTAGTGCCCATTTAAAAAAAAATGACAGGCAGAGGCAGGCCACCCCGCAGGTTCCGTGGTCGTGGTGCTGTGATTCCTTTAGACCCTACAAATATGCACATTGTTCAGACGCCGGGTTCCAGGGGGGATGCAAAAACTTCTGAGGAGGACCTAGTTGAATGGCTAACACAGGACACCCACTTCTTCAGCTTTCGCTGCTAGTCCTCCTAACCTTGACGCACCATCTAAGTCCAGCTGTGCTTTGGGCAGGTCTCAAGTGACCAGTGCCACTCCCCCGCCTGTCGCCACCACCAACACTAGCAGTACAGCCGCTTCACTTGATCTGTCACAGGAGTTATTGACACATCATTTGGAAGAAATGAGTGATGCGCAACCATCATTGACAGAGGATGTAGATAATAGTGATCAGTCTCAGTCAGGCAGCATTACCGACATGGAGGTACGGTGTGATGATGATGATGATGTTGTACCCACTGCTGCTTCCTTTCTTGATGTTTCAGATACAAGTGAAGCGGTTGATGATGATGTGTCGGTGGATGTCACGTGGGTGCCTGCTAGAAGAGAAGAAGAAGAGGGGGAAAGTTCAGATGGGGAGACAGAGAGGAGGAGGAGACTATTTGGAAGCATGGGGGAAGTCGTCTCAAGGAGCTAGTGGCACAGTCAGACAGCATGCATTGTCACCAGGGGTCAGCCAGACAGCACGCCGACGCCCATCAACGCATGCTGTTGCCACCACCAGAATGCCGTCATCGCAGAGCTCAGCAGTGTGGCATTTTTTGTGTGCGTCTGCCTCTGACAACAGTGATGCCATTTGCAACCTGTGCCAAAAGAAACTTAGTCATGGGAAGTCCAACACCCACCTAGGTACAACTGCTTTGTGAAGGCACATGGTCTCCCATCACAAACGCTGATGAGAAGAACACATGAGAAGAAGCAGCACACAAAGTGAAAGCCGCCCTCCTCCTCCTGCTCCAGCATCTTCAGCCATGTCAACCAGTGCTGTCCTCCTTGCCCCCTCTCAACCATCCTCCACTCAGTCTCTCTTACGTAGCAGTTCCTGGTCATCTGCCCACAGTCAGGTGTCTGTCAAGGACATGTTTGAGCGTAAGAAGCCAATTTCTCAAAGTCACCCCCTTGCCCGGCGTCTGACAGCTGGCTTGTCTGAACTCTTAGCCCACCAGCTTTTACCATACAAGCTGGTGGAGTCTGATGCTTTCAAAAAATTTGTATCTATTGGGACACCGCAGTGGAAGGTACCTGGCAGAAATTTCTTTTCACAAAAGGCAATCCCAAACCTGTACTCTGTTGTTCGAAAGGAAGTTATGGCATGTCTGGCACACAGCGTTGGGGCAAGGATCCATATGACCACGGATAGCTGGTCTGCAAAGCATGGTCAGGGCAGGTATATCACCTACACTGCGCATTGGGTAAACCTGCTGACTTCTGACAAGCATATAATGCGTGGCTCTGCAGAAGAGTTGGTGACACCGCCACGACTTGCAGGCAGGCCTGCTGCTACCTCCTCTACTCCTCCTACTCCATCCTCTTCCATAACCTCTTCCTCGGCTGAGTCCTCTTCAACTTCTGTGTCTTGCTCCACATCTATGGCACCCCCCCAGCTCCCCAGGTACTATGCTACATCCCGGGTACGGCAGTGTCACGCCATCTTGGGGTTGACTTGCCTGAAAGCGGAGAGTCACACTGCACCAGCACTCCTGACCGCCCTGAACGCACAGGTGGATCAGTGGCTGACTCCGCACCAACTAGAGATTGGCAAGGTTGTTTCTGACAATGGAAGTAATTTGGTGGTGGCATTGAAATTGAGCACATTGACACATGTGCCGTGCATGGCACATGTGTGTAATCTAATTGTACAACGATTTGTCCATAAGGTGTGTGGCCATTTCAGGCGTTCCTACACGGCCATGGCATACTTGTCCGATATCCAGCGTCGAAACAACCTGCCAGTGAGGCGCTTGATTTGCGACAGCCCGACACGGTGGAATTCAACACTCCTAATGTTTGACCACCTGCTCCAACAAGAAAAAGCTGTTAATGAGTATTTGTATGACCGGGGTACTAGGCCAGCCTCTGGGGAGCTGGGGATATTTTTTCCAAATTACTGGATGCTCATGCGCAATGCCTGTAGGCTCATGCGTCCTTTTGAGGAGGTGACAAACCTTGTCAGTCGCACCAAAGGCACCATCAGCGACATCATACCATTTGTTTTCTTCCTGGAGCGTGCCCTGCGAAGAGTGCTGGATCAGGCCGTAGATGAGCGTGAAGAGGAAGCGGAAGAGTTGTGGTGTCCATCACCCCCACAAACAGCTGAATCAGCATCGCTTGCTGGACCTGCGTCAACGCAGGAAGAGGATTGTGAGGAAGAGGAGTCAGAGGAGGAATGTGGCTTTGAGGAGGAGTAGGAGGAGGAAGACCGAGCACAACAGGCATCCCAGGGTGCTCGTTGTTGTCACCTCTCTGGTACCCGTGGTGTTATACGTGGCTGGGGGGAAGAAGATACCATCAGTGAGATCAGTGAGGAGGAGGAACGGGACATGATTAGCTCGGCATCCAACCTTGTTCAAATGGGTTCTTTCATGCTGTCGTGCCTGTTGAGGGACCCTCGTATAAAAAAGCTGAAGGAGAACGACCTGTACTGGGTGTCCACGCTCCTCGACCCCGGTATAAGCATAAAGTGCCTGAAATATTACCAAATTCCCGCAAGTCGGAAAGGATGGAGCATTTTAAGAATATATTAAAAACTATGCTTTACACAGCGTATAAGGGTGATGTCACAGCACCACGGGAATGTAACAGGGGAAGAGATGAAATTAATCCTCCTCCTCCCACGACCACGGCGGCAAGGACAGGATGCTTTCCTGACATCTTGTTGATGGAGGACATGCGTACCTTTTTAACTCTCATGCACCATCAGAGCCTTTCGGGATCCAGCCTTAGAGAAAGACTCAACCGACAGGTAGCAGACTACCTAGCTTTAACTGCGGATCTCGACACTCTCAGGAGCGATGGACCCCTTGACTACTGGGTGTGCAGGCTGGACTTGTGGCCTGAGCTATTCCAATTTGCAATGGATTTCTGGCCTGCCCCGCTTCAAGTGTCCTGTCCGAAAGGACTTTCAGTGCAGCAGGAGGTTTTGTCCCTGAGAAGAGAAGTCGCCTAGGTCAAAAAAGCCTTGACTATCTCACTTTTATAAAAATGAATGAGGGCTGGATCGCGAAGGGACTGACATTGGGCGATACATTTGAATAAAAAAGGCCTGATGATGAGATGAGCTGGCTTGGGCTACAACTGGTACACAGGCTGGCCTTTTTTTTTTGTTATAAAGCCGGAGGACTTGCTTGACTTATCCACCAACAACTAGTGTTCAAGCCACAAGCTTTTAGGGCACTTTATAAATGTTTTACAAACATCAATTTTTCTGGCCGCTGCTACAGCAGTTGCTACAACAATACCCAATTTTTCAGTCATTTGTACATTCCTAATTTTTCTGGCCTCTGCTGCAGCTCTGTGGGTACAAAACTCAAATAAAAAAAATAAGGCACATAACACTAGTGATTAAACTGTTACAAATTGTACAACTTAGCACACCACTCATATCTGGTGGACCATTAAATTGAACGCAAAATGCCACAAATTTGAAGGAGGAGGACCGACCAAGCATCTTTATCCGTCTCTTGGTTGCTCTAAATTATCTCCGTGTTCCATCTATGCCATACCTGTACTCTATTGTGCAAAAGGGTGGCATATGTGGTGTTTCATGCTGTTGTGCCTGTTGCGGGTCGTGGCCCATGGTATAAAAAGGCTGAAGGAGAACGACCTGTAATGGGTGCCCCATCAAATTTTTATCTGTGGGTTTCTAAAATCAATGCCTTTCCAGTACTCTATTGTTCAAAAGGATGCCATATGTCCTCTTTCCTGCAGGTGTTTTTTTTGAGGGTCCTGGACCCTCTTATAAAATGGCCGAAGGAGAAAGAAGTGTACTGGGTGTCCATCAAATCATTTGTTTGATTCAAATTCCCGGTTGCAACAAATTATCTCCGGGTTTCTAAAATCAATGGCTTTCCTGTAATCTAATTTTCAAAAGGATGCCATATGTCCTCTTTCCTGCTGTTGGTTTTGTTGAGGGTCCTGGAGCCTCTGCTAAAAAGGCCTAAGGATAAATTAGTGTACTGGGTGTCTAATCAATGTTTTTTTAGATTTCACGGTTGCAACAAATTATCCCCGGGTTTCTAAAATCAATGCCTTTCCTGTAATCTATTATTCACAAGGATGCCATATGTCCTCTTTCATGCTGTTGTTTCTGTTGAGGCTCCGGGAGCCTCTTATAAAAAGGCCTAAGGATAAAGAAGTGTACTGGTTGTCTAATCTATGTTTTTTTAGATTTCACGGTTGCAACAAATTATCCCCAGGTTTCTAAAATGAATGCCTTTCCTGTAATCTATTATTCAAAAGGATGACATATGTCCTCTTTCATGCTGTTGTTTCGGTTGAGGCTCCGGGACCCTCTTATTAAAAAGGCCTCAGGATAAATAAGTGTACTGGGTGTCTAATCAATGTTTTTTTCTATTTCCCGGGTCACATAAATGATCTCTGGGATTCTAAAATAAATGCCTTAACTGTAATCAATTGTTCACAAGGATGCCATATGTCCTCTTTCATGCTGTTGTTTCGGTTGAGGCTCCTGGAGCCTCTTATAAAAAGTGCTAAGGATAAAGAAGCGTACTGGGTGTCCAATCAATGTTTTTTTCTATTTCCCGGTTCATATAAATGATCTTTGGGATTCTAAAATCAATGCCTTAACTGTAATCAATTGTTCACAAGGATGCCATATGTCCTCTTTCATGCTGTTGTTTCTGTTGAGGGTCCTGGAGCCTCTGCTAAAAAGACCTAAGGATAAATATGTGTACTGGGTGTCTAATCAATGTTTTTTTAGATTTCCCGGTTGAAACAAATTATCCCCGGTTTTCTAAAATCAATGCCTTTCCAGAAATCTATTTTTCAAAAGGATGCCATATGTCCTCTTTCCTGCTGCTGGTTTTGTTGAGGGTCCTGGAGCCTCTGCTAATAAGGCCTAAGGATAAATAAGTGTACTGGGTGTCTAATCAAGGTTTTTTAAGATTTCCCGGTTGCAACAAATTATCTCTGGGTTTCTCAAATCAATGCCTTAAATGTAATCTATTGTTCAAAAGGATGCCATATGTCCTCTTTCCTTTTTTTTTTTTCTCTGTATTTTTGTTTATTTTAGAAAATTTAATGCACTTATAGGTTCACTAAGATTATGACTTTGCACACTGCAATTTTCCATGCAGCATTTTGACATGTCGTGTGATATGACTAGAAGAATGGTATGTTTTGAATCTGCTGAGCATAATAAAAAAAAAAAAAAAAATTAACTTGAGTTACTAACTGAAGCATGACTTCAGGAGTCAGGTGTGGTCCTAGGTAGTGGTTGTTAGCAGATTCTTTTTAATGCAAATTGCAATTGCCACAGCGTGCATAAAATGTGCTTCACTAGTCTCCAAATAAAGTTCGCTTAGGTAGCATCCACAACCCTCGGTTCAGATGGACAAAATATGCCCCCAGGGTCAAACACTCCCCCACGGCTGTACTGTACCTCATCTAGTCGGCAGCTATGACTGAAGCTCCAGCCCACTCCGTGTCTGTCAAGTAGTCTCACGCTAGCCCGAGCCGTAAGCACAAGGTAAGGAAGCTGCTTTCTGAGGGGGCTGCAAGCCTCTAACTGTTCAAGTTACAATGGAGGGGTAAAGCCATACTGAAGGAATGATGGTTTTGGGCCACAGGTATCGAGAGCAGGCACCTTAATGATCTTGGTCGACCAATTAACCCATGGGTCCAGGCTGTTATTCACGTTGAGCTGCAATGCCTGTAGCGCAATGTCCTTGACAGTGTTCTCCTTCTTTGGTTCACTGTTACATGTGTGAAAGGTGTCACAGCTTAGTTTAGGTAGACAAGCCTAAGATGCATCCCCGGCAAGAGAAAAGATGGTCGGGAGATGTGTAAACAAGGGCTGCGGCTCCCAAACACTGTGGGGTGCTCCAGTGTCGTACGGCCCTCTGGCCCTCTGTCTGTCAGGGTAAGCTGCGACTTGCTGCCAAAGTATCTGGTGTTCCACTCCTCTTGAAGGGCTCACCCCCGCACACTCAGCGCCTATATGCACCGCAGCTCCCTGCTCCCAGTGAGCTGCTTGCTCCATCGCCTCTTCTGTATGTGGGCCAGTACCATCTTCTGACAGGGTCAGACGGATTGTGTCAACTTTGTAGATTTCAGGTGCCTGGGTTGAGTGCTTGTGTGGTTCAGGCAAAGGTTGTGCTCCTCTTACTGCTTTAGCGCAAGCCCCCTTTACGGATTTGAATTCCTCCTGTAGTGCTTCATGCAGGCTGAGGAAGTGCACATCTAGCATGGCTTTCACTTCATTCAGGATTTTTTTGGTGTCCAGCGCCATATTGGAAAGACAAAATACAGGTCTCCATACCCGTTGATATAAGGGATGACTAGTGCTTTTCCTTCTCTTTGTCAATAGTTGTGATTAACGAGTTGTCCAGTTACTATAGAACTGGTTTGATAACCCAGGGTCCTGGGGGGGTATATTGGCGGCAGCTTTGATAGCACTATCAGGCTAGAGAGGCCTCTCAGTCTCACGGCTAGCTGTAACGCAGTCAGCTGAGGAACATAGGTAAGCCGATATGAGTAAGGTATCTCCAGGCTCCTCTTGGATAGCCCCAGAAAGTGTGACTATGAATCCCAAAAAGAAAATTAAATTAAGGTTAAAAACTAACTCCAAAGTAACTTGTAAGACCTGGAGCTCCTCAAACACACGTCCTACTGCAACAGCTATAGGCTCCGCCCCCCCAAATCTTACCTTTTTAATGCCAATTGATATTGCCACAGCTGGAACAACAGTAAATAACATGTGCGTCACCACAGTCTCCGAAGCTGTTGTCGGATGTATACAAAAACACTGATAAAGTATTCCTTTCGGGGCGCAAAGAGATGGCTACCGGAACACTCCAGGAACTTCCCAAGAGTCGCTGTCTTGTGTTTCTGGTGATGTTGGAGACATCTGGGTAGTGTACATGGAGGCCCAAAATCCTCTCCATCTCTGTGCACCACAGGACAGGACGTCCTTGTCATCCATAAGCACATGAAATTGCTTGCATTTTCCTTGCTTCAAGAAGTTCAGCTTTTGTGGTGATAGTACAGAATTAAATAAACTTTGGTTTCCTACCATACTCAAGACAATCTTGTAGTTCAAGCTTCGGACTTGCTGTGGGAAACAGTGGCCTGTCCATACCAGGAAGATAATTTAGACAGAAGTAACGAGCTCTGATTGCAGGTGACACATGTTTATCGTCAATCATCAAAGGGGTTGCGTGCAGAATATGGCTGATGGCCCCTTATTCACATGTTTGTCCAGAGCCACAACATTTGCAAACAGCCAGAAGAAAGGTCTGTTCTCACCAGCCTTAAGTTGAGCTTCATTTACCAAATGCTGATATTCAAAAAATAGACAAACAGTGCCTTAAAAAACACATTTGCAATATGGATTCACCAGAGCAAGGTCATTGCAAGTACTTCCCACAATAACAAAATTAAAATGCCGCAATCTTCCCCTTCACATTATTATTGTCACACTCCATTGTACTCCTATGCCCAGCTCCCTGCTCTTGTTTTTGTTGAGGGTCCTGGAGCCTCTGCTAAAAAGGCCTATGGATAAAGAAGTGTACTGGGTGTCTATTCAATGTTTTTTTTAGATTTCCCGGTTGCAACTAATTATCTCTGTGTTTCTAAAATCAATGCCTTTCCTGTAATCTATTATTCAAAAGGATGACATATGTCCTCATTCATGCTGTTGTTTCGGTTGAGGCTCCGGGACCCTCTTATTAAAAAGGCCTAAGGATAAATAAGTGTACTGGGTGTCTAATCAATGTTTTTTTCTATTTCCCGGTTGCAAATAATGATCTGTGGGTTTCTAAAAACAATGCCTTTCCTGTAATCTATTATTCAAAAGGGTGACATATGTCCTCTTTCATGCTGTTGTTTCAGTTGAGGCTCCGGGACCCTCTTATTAAAAAGGCCTGAGGATAAATAAGTGTACTGGGTGTCTAATCAATGTTTTTTTCTATTTCACGGTTGCAACTAATGATCTGTGGGTTTCTAAAATCAATGCCTTTCCTGTAATCTATTATTCAAAAGGATGACATATGTCCTCTTTCATGCTGTTGTTTCGGTTGAGGCTCCGGGACCCTCTTATTAAAAAGGCCTAAGGATAAATAAGTGTACTGGGTGTCTAATCAATGTTTTTTTAGATTTCACGGTTGCAAATAATGATCTGTGGGTTTCTAAAATCAATGCCTTTCCTGTAATCTATTATTCAAAAGGATGACATATGTCCTCTTTCATGCTGTTGTTTTGGTTGAGGCTCTGGGACCCTCTTATTAAAAAGGCCTGAGGATAAATAAGTGTACTGGGTGTCTAATCAATGTTTTTTTCTATTTCCCGGTTGCAACTAATGATCTCTGGGTTTGTAAAATCAATGCCTTTCCTGTAATCTATTATTCAAAAGGATGACATATGTCCTCTTTCATGCTGTTGTTTCGGTTGAGGCTCCGGGACCCTCTTATTAAAAAGGCCTCAGGATAAATAAGTGTACTGGGTGTCTAATCAATGTTTTTTTCTATTTCCCGGTTGCAAATAATGATCTGTGGGTTTCTAAAAACAATGCCTTTCCTGTAATCTATTATTCAAAAGGATGACATATGTCATCTTTCATGCTGTTGTTTCGGTTGAGGCTCCGGGACCCTCTTATTAAAAAGGCTTGAGGATAAATAAGTGTACTGGGTGTCTAATCAATGTTTTTTTCTATTTCCCGGTTGCAACTAATGATCTCTGGGTTTCTAAAATCAATGCCTTTCCTGTAATCTATTATTCAAAAGGATGACATATGTCCTCTTTCATGCTGTTGTTTCGGTTGAGGATCCGGGATCCTCTTATTAAAAAGGCCTGAGGATAAATAAGTGTACTGGGTGTCTAATCAATGTTTTTTCTATTTCCCGGTTGCAACTAATGATCTGTGGGTTTCTAAAATCAATGCCTTTCCTGTAATCTATTATTCAAAAGGATTACATATGTCCTCTTTCATGCTGTTGTTTCGGTTGAGGCTCCGGGACCCTCTTATTTAAAAGGCCTAAGGATAAATAAATGTACTGGGTGTCTAATCAATGTTTTTTTCTATTTCTCGTTGCAACTAATGATCTCTGGGTTTCTAAAATCAATGCCTTTCCTGTAATCGATTATTCAAAAGGATGACATATGTCCTCTTTCATGCTGTTGTTTCGGTTGAGGCTCCGGGACCCTCTTATTAAAAAGGCCTAAGGATAAATAAGTGTACTGGGTGTCTAATCAATGTTTTTTTCTATTTCCCGGTTGCAAATAATGATCTGTGGGTTTCTAAAAACAATGCCTTTCCTGTAATCTATTATTCAAAAGGATGACATATGTCCTCTTTCATGCTGTTGTTTCGGTTGAGGCTCCGGGACCCTCTTATTAAAAAGGCCTGAGGATAAATAAGTGTACTGGGTGTCTAATCAATGTTTTTTTTCTATTTCACGGTTGCAACTAATGATCTGTGGGTTTCTAAAATCAATGCCTTTCCTGTAATCTATTATTCAAAAGGATGACATATGTCCTCTTTCATGCTGTTGTTTCGGTTGAGGCTCCGGGACCCTCTTATTAAAAAGGCCTAAGGATAAATAAGTGTACTGGGTGTCTAATCAATGTTTTTTTAGATTTCACGGTTGCAAATAATGATCTGTGGGTTTCTAAAATCAATGCCTTTCCTGTAATCTATTATTCAAAAGGATGACATATGTCCTCTTTCATGCTGTTGTTTTGGTTGAGGCTCTGGGACCCTCTTATTAAAAAGGCCTGAGGATAAATAAGTGTACTGGGTGTCTAATCAATGTTTTTTTCTATTTCCCGGTTGCAACTAATGATCTCTCGGTTTGTAAAATCAATGCCTTTCCTGTAATCTATTATTCAAAAGGATGACATATGTCCTCTTTCATGCTGTTGTTTCGGTTGAGGCTCCGGGACCCTCTTATTAAAAAGGCCTCAGGATAAATAAGTGTACTGGGTGTCTAATCAATGTTTTTTTCTATTTCCCGGTTGCAAATAATGATCTGTGGGTTTCTAAAAACAATGCCTTTCCTGTAATCTATTATTTAAAAGGATGACATATGTCATCTTTCATGCTGTTGTTTCGGTTGAGGCTCCGGGACCCTCTTATTAAAAAGGCTTGAGGATAAATAAGTGTACTGGGTGTCTAATCAATGTTTTTTTCTATTTCCCGGTTGCAACTAATGATCTCTGGGTTTCTAAAATCAATGCCTTTCCTGTAATCTATTATTCAAAAGGATGACATATGTCCTCTTTCATGCTGTTGTTTCGGTTGAGGCTCCGGGATCCTCTTATTAAAAAGGCCTGAGGATAAATAAGTGTACTGGGTGTCTAATCAATGTTTTTTCTATTTCCCGGTTGCAACTAATGATCTGTGGGTTTCTAAAATCAATGCCTTTCCTGTAATCTATTATTCAAAAGGATTACATATGTCCTCTTTCATGCTGTTGTTTCGGTTGAGGCTCCGGGACCCTCTTATTTAAAAGGCCTAAGGATAAATAAATGTACTGGGTGTCTAATCAATGTTTTTTTCTATTTCTCGTTGCAACTAATGATCTCTGGGTTTCTAAAATCAATGCCTTTCCTGTAATCGATTATGCAAAAGGATGACATATGTCCTCTTTCATGCTGTTGTTTTGGTTGAGGCTCCAGGACCCTCTTATTAAAAAGGCCTAAGGATAAAAAAGTGTACTGGGTGTCCAATCAATGTTTTTTTCTATTTCCCGGGTCAAATAAATGATCTCTGGGATTCTAAAATCAATGCCTTAACTGTAATCAATTGTTCACAAGGATGCCATATGTCCTCTTTCATGCTGTTGTTTCTGTTGAGGCTCCGGGAGCCTCTTATAAAAAGGCCTAAGGATAAAGAAGTGTGCTGGGTGTCCAATCAATGTTTTTTTTTTTTATTTCATAGTTGCAAAAAAATTATCTATGGCTTTCTAAAATCTATGCCTTACCAGTCATCTATTGTTCAAAAGGATGCCATATGTCCTCTTTCCTGCTGTTGTTTTTGTTGGGGGTCCGGAACACTATTCTAAAAAGGTCGAAGGAGAAGACCTGTACTGTACTGGGTGTCCAATCATGTTTTTGTTTTCAATTTCACGGTTCATAATAAATATCGCTGTGTAACTAAAATCAATGCCATACCTGTACTCTGTTGTTCAAAAGGATGGCATATGTGGTGTTTCATTCTGTTGTGGTTGTTGAGGGTCATGGCCGTGGGACAGCGTATAAAACGGCTGAAGGAGAACAACCTGTACAGACTTGCTCCTCTTTTTAGGCAGCCCAGCTCTTTGCATACATGCCCACAGACTCTGTAACGCATGCCTCTTTTAGGGAGAGGTGCAGCCATAATGCAGGGTCAGAACCTCTGCCTGCAAATGTTATACTCGATTTTGCGAAAGGAAGTAACCTTACCATGGTTCCCTGCACGCACGTATTGTTGTTATATTTTGGTGAGGGTAATCATGATGGCCATGTAGACCACCACCACTGAGAGTCATGGAAGTAACAGGGATGAGATGAAAGAGCTAAGAATAGTAGAACTTGAAACAACAGAGTTAGCCATGGGTGTTAGTGCAAGACCGCTTGGCTTTTTTTTGGCTTTGGGTGCGGCTATTCATGCAGGCCATATAGAGCTGCCACCATTCGGTGTTGTATCAGGTATTAAACTAATAAGAACAGTACTACCAAAATACAGCCAATGAAGGGCCTTATGAAGACTGAGCCTAGTTTGGATTGTAGTATTTGGTAAGGCTAATCATGATGGCCATGTAGACCACCACTGAGAGTCCTGGAAGTAACAGGGATGATGAGATGAAAGTGCTAAGAATAGTACTACTTGAAACAACAGAGTTAGCCATGGGTGTTAATCCAAGACCGCTTGGATTTATTTTTGTATTGGGTGCGGCTAATCATGCAGGCCATATAGAGCTGCCACTATTCGGTGTTGTATCAGCTATAAAAATAATAAGAACTGTACTATCAAAATACAGCCAATGAAGGGCCTATGAAGACTGAGCAAAGGTTGGATTGTAGTATTTTGTTCGGCTAATCATGATGGCCATGTAGACCACCCGTAACAGGCATGAAAGTGCTAAGAATAGTACTAATTGAAACAACTGAGTTAGCCATGGGTGTTAGTCTAAGACCACTTGGCTTTTTTTTGGGTTTGGGTGCAGCTAATCATGAAGGCTAGATAGACCTGCCACCATTTGGTGTTGTAACAGGTATTAAACTGCAAAGAACAGTACTACTTTACACAACCTACTTACCATGGGTCCCAGAGCATATGTTTGGTTATTATATTTTGTAAGGGTAATCATGCAGGCCATATAGACCTCCACCGATAGGGTGAGTATGAGTAACAGCTATTAAAATGCGAAGGACATTACTAATTAACACAACATAGTTACCATGGGTCATAGACCAAGAGCAGATGTCTTATTATTATATTTTGCATGGGTAATCATCCAGGCCGTATAGACCTCACCAAATAGGGGGAGTTACAGAGATTAAAGTGCTAAGAATGGTACTACTTAAAACACAACCTAGTTAAAATGGTTACCAGACCGCATGTCTTATTATTATATTTTTTCAGGGTAATCAGGCAGGCCATATAGAACACCCCCGATAGGGGGGGGGGAACAGGGATTAAAGTGCTAAGAAAAGTAGTAATTAACACAAGCTAGTTATCATGGGTCCAACACCGTGTGTCTTGATGTTATACTTTGTCAGGGTAATCATGCAGGCCATATAGACCTCCCTTGATAGGGGGAGTAACAGGGATTACAGTTATAAGAATAGTACTACTTAAACACAACCTAATTACCATGGGTCCAAGACCAGATGTTTTATTATTATACTTTGTCAGGCTAATCATGCAGGCCATATAGAACTCCAACAAAAGGGAGGATAAGAGGGATTCAAGTGATAAGAAAAGTTTTACTTAACACAACAAAATTACCATGGGTCACAGACCGCGTGTCTTGTTGTTATACTTTTTCAGGGTAATCATAACCGCCATATAGACCTCCACCAATAGGGGGAGTTACAGGGCTGAAATTGCGAAGAACAGTACTACTGTAAGGAATATCCAATAAAGGAACACAAGATACAGATATTATAATATGTTTGTATCACTGCTAGTAATAAGTACCCAATTTCTTTAAGTCAATCTGATACAGCAGTGAGTTAATCTAGAATGATTGCTTCATAAGAACCAAAACTAATGTGGTTCTGATAGAGTTAATATATAAAAGAATGGCAATATATGTGGTGAATTCAGAAATTAACCTAGCTATCCTTTTGTGAAAAACAACTGAGGAGATCAAATATAAGCAGATATATCGTTAGATTATCACAGAATTTTATAAAGTATAAAGGCTGAGTAGTCTTGTTAAACAGTTCCACAATACATCGATTAAGCAGAGATGTTGTTATGCTTATCAGATTCCCAGAATAATGTATTAGGCAAAGATAGATGTTATGTCACAAATTGATACCTTATTTCCCAGCAGAGAGTTATCCCTTTTACCTGTCAGCACTCCGGTATTGAGCTGTGCTGTGAGACACTGATTTGCGTTTAACAGGAAGTTCTGGTTTCCATCCAGAGGCCTTCTGGGAAATGTTGTTCAATACTGCGTGGAAGGCAATAACAAAGTAAAGGGTAAATACTTGCTGTTTAAGGATTAGAAGTAAAGTACAGCTTGCCAGGTCGAAATACTCAATCTCCGGTAATTTGAAGGAAGGTAACTGAGGAATCCTGTCCTGTAGTGGAGCTGGTAATGACACAGCTTAGTCGTGCAGAGATGAGAGTTTCACCTTACTGAACTTGGAAAAGAGGCTTGGCACTCAGGTGTTCGTAGAAACGAATTAGAATAACTAAGCAATGATGCTTAGTTGTTCTTGCTATTTAAAGGGGAATTACCCAATTAACAGGTAGAATGAATTAAAGGCACAGTAACCCTTACAGGACCCCCCACTCAAGGACGCTGTTCCACAGTGGTTGGACGAGGTCTGTCGGGGTGACGGCGATGAAAAGAAGAGATCAACCTGGGAGCATTGATATTAGAAGCAGGATCCCAAGAATCCTCATCGGAAGAGAAATTCTTCCACCGAATAAGATATTGTTAGGTACCCTGACGCAATCTGGAGTCCAAAATGGATTGAACTTCGAACTCATCTGGGTCGAGGAGAAGTGGAGGAGGAGGTAGTAGAACGTTGGTAACTCTCTGCTCCATATAAGGCTTAAGAAGTGACACATGTATAGTTGGGTGACTACGAAGGTTATCAGGAAGTTCGAGAGTGACAGCATTTTGATTGACTATACCTTTAATGCGATAGGGACCGATGAAAAGACTCGCCAACTTTTTACTGGGTAATTGTAGCTTCAGGTTTTTTGTGGACAACCAAACCTTCTCTCCGATGGAGTAATTTGGAGGGGATCTTCTGTGTAAATCATAAAACTTCTTTTGTGCAGCTTGCGAGTTCTCAATATTCTGGTGAATGAAGTTGAAATTGTCATCCAGTGAATTGTGTAATTCATCCACCAGAGGAAAATTTAAGTCGTCATTTGAGTCCAGTAGAAAGGTGGGATGATATCCATAGTTAGCAAAAAATGGTGTGAGTTTTGTTGATGAATTAATAGAGTTATTGTAAGCGAACTCAGCGGTAGATATGAAGTCAACCCAATTGTTTTGATGGAAGGAACAAAAACATCTTATGTATTGTTCCAACCACTGATTCACACGTTCTGCCTGGCCATTTGTTTGTGGATGGAATGAGGTAGAAAATCTATGATCTATTTGAGTGAGATCACATAATTTTGACCAAAACCTAGAGGTGAACTGTGTACCTCTATCTGTTGTGAGGATAGAAGGTATTCCGTGAAGTTTTACTATGTTGTCTAGGAACAATTGAGATGTTTCAGCGGAGGTCGGCAATTTGTGGAAAGGTAGGAAATGGGCCATTTTTGTGAAAATGTCTACTACCACAAAAATCGTAATTTGATTTTGGAGGTAAGTCAACGATAAAGTCCATCGATAGATGTTGCCATGGTTTGGTGGGTATAGGGAGTGACATGAGTAAGCCATACGGAGGTTTTCTCTCTGGTTTGGATGTGTTGCATATAATGCAAGTTTGAATGTGTTGTTGAATGCTCTCTCTCATCTTTGGCCACCAAAAAGACCTCTTGAGTAACTCAAGAGTGCGTTGGATTCCAGGGTGTCCCGAAAGGGGAGTATCGTGATGGATCTGTAGAAGTGTTAGTCTCAGTGAAACAGGTACATAGATCCTCCCTTTGTGATAGTAAATCCCAGACTTGATTTGATGTGTAGAGTGATCTTGATCGGTCTCTTGACTGGTATGCCTTTTTAGTTCTGACATAAAGGTGTCAGTGAGACCAATGAAATGGTGTTAAGGAATAATCTCCATTGGATAGTTTTGGGGTTCAGGTTTCTGAGGTAACCTTGAAAGCGCGTCCGCCTTCCCATTTTTATTCGCTGGTCTATAAATAATGTTAAAAGAGAATCTAGAAAAGTAGAGGCTCCAACGAACTTGTCTTGCGGATAATGTTTTGTTTGATTGTAAATATTGGAGGTTTTTATGGTCAGTGTAAATCTTGATAGGATGTTTTGTACCTTCCAAAAGATGTCTCCAGTATTCAAGAGCCTGTTTTATAGCAAGAAGTTCTTTATCTCCGATCTGATAATTCCTCTCTGCTGGTGTCATAACTTTGGAATAATAAGAGATGGGGTGTAAGGGACTAATGAGATCCTTTTGTTGAGATAATACAGCCCCAATTGCAAAGTCAGAGGAATCGACTTCTAAGATATAGTAGAATGAAGGATTTGGAAATGTCAGAATGGGTGCTGTAGTAAAAAGGCTTCTTAAGGTGTTAAACGCTACATCAGCTTCCGAAGTCCATTGAAATGGAATAGATATACTAGTCAACTTTGTTAGAGGTTTAGCAACTTTTGAGAAGTCTCTAATAAACTTCCTATAATAATTTGAGAAACCCAGGAATCTCTGAAGGTCTTTCCTGGTCTTAGGTATTTCCCAATTGGAAACAGCCTCAACCTTTTCTTGTTGCATTTCAATGCCAGTTGGGGATAAATTATATCCCAGGAAAGTTACTTTGTCAGTATGGAACAAACATTTTTCAGGTTTCGCATATAGTTTGTGTAATCTTAATCGTCGGAGTACTTCTGTTACATGATCTACGTGATCAGAATAATTCTTTGAATAAATTAAAATGTCGTCCAAATATATAACAACACTAGTATCCAAGAGATCGTTAAAAATATCATTAATAAAGTGCTGAAATGTGGCAGGGGCATTACACAACCCAAATGGCATAACCAGGTATTCATATAAGCCATATCGGGTTCTAAAAGCAGTTAGCCACTCATGCCCTTCTTTAATCCTGATGAGGTTGTAGGCTCCTCTTAAATCCAATTTGGTGTATATGGTGGCTTCTGACAGACGCTCAATGAGCTCTGGTATAAGCGGTAGCGGATAGCGATTTTTGATCGTTACTTTATTCAATTGTCGGTAATCGATGATAGGTCTGATAGTAGAATCCTTATTGCGCACAAAGAAAATGCCAGCTCCTGCTGGGGAAGTAGATGGTCTAATAAACCCCTTCCTGAGGTTTTCTTCCAGGTAAGCCTTGAGATGTTCAAGTTCCGGCTGACTGAGTGGATAAAGGTGTCCATATGGGATGGCTGCTCTGGGCTGTAAATCGATGGGACAGTCGTACTGTCTATGAGGTGGTAGGTTTTCAGCTTCAGTCTTGCTAAATACATCCTGGAAGTTAGAATACTGCGTAGGAATTGGAGATTCTGATGACTCAATATTTAGACAATTTTGTTTTTTGGTGCTATGTTCAATACAGAATTGTGAGTTAAACTTAATATGTGCAGGTAACCATTGTATAAGTGGACTATGCTGTTGCAACCAGTTAATTCCTAATACTACAGGATAGTTTGGAGAGGGTAAAACATCAAATGAAATGAATTCGCTATGACCAAATGAGGACATGTGAATGGGTATGGTTTGATGTGTAACAGGACCTGTAGTTATGGGTGAACCATCAATCACACGGACACAGATAGGTTTTGTTTTGCGAATAAGGGGGATTTTATTAGATTTAACAATTTGCAAATCAATAAAGTTGCCGTAGGCTCCTGAATCTATAATCCCGTCAATCGTCAGGTGTCTTTGATCCCACTGTAGAGAGAGGGACAGAGTGAAATAAGCTGGGTTATGTACATTCAATATTGTAGTACAAGTGTAACCAGACTTACTGCGTTTGTTCTTTTGGAAGATAGGGCAATCATGGACGGTATGTTGTGGGTTGGCACAGTACATACATAAGGATTTAATCCTACATCGAAGTCTTTCTTCAGGTGTGAGCGGTCCTCGTGCTATACCTATCTCCATGGGTTGTTCAGCCGCTTTTGAGGTTGTAGGTAGGTCTCGTGAGCTTTGTCCCGAATAAACTTTCGGATGAATATCAGAGTTAAATCGTACAGCACGTCTTTCACGTAGTCTGCGATCTAACAGTGTGGCTGTTCTCATTAATGCTTCCAGAGATTTAGGTAATTCGACTCTGGCAAGCTCATCCTTGAGACTATCAGCAAGACCAAGTCTGAACTGGTTGCGAAGTGCAACTTGGCTCCATTGGGAGTCAGATGCATATAGCTTAAAGTCAGCGACATAGTCCTCGACTGGCCTCTTACCCTGTTTAAGATTCCTCATGGAGGATTCTGTAGTTAATTGCACATCTTTATCTTGATATAGGTTATCTAGAGCTTCAAAACATTCTTCTAGTGATCCCAATAGCGGATCTTCTGTCTCACATAGATTATCTGCCCATGAGCGGGGTTCACCTTTCATGAATGAAATAATACTCAGAACATTAACCCTCTCAGTTGGGTATGTTCTGGGTTTTAATTGGAACAAGAGTTGACAGGAATTTTTGAACCGTCTATAGAGTTTACGGTTTCCAGAAAAGGGTTCTGGTAACATAACCTGGGGTTCTGGGGTATTCTAATGTTGTGTTGGTCTAAGACTTATAGAATCCCTTATTATAGCTCTTAAAGATTGATTCTCAATTTGCACGTCATGGACTGCTTGTGCAAGTTGATCAACTTTCTGTGACAGGTTATAAACGATTTGTGGGATATCTGTTGGTTCCAGTTCCATTTTAAAGGCTTAGTTATTATGTAAGGAATATCCAATAAAGGAACACAAGATACAGGTATTATAATATGTTTGTATCACTGCTAGTAATGAGTACCCAATTTCTTTAAGGCAATCTGATACAGCAGTGAGTTAATCTAGAATGATTGCTTCTTAAGAACCAAAACTAATGTGGTTCTGATAGAGTTAATATATAAAAGAATGGCAATATATGTGGTGAATTCAGAGTACCAAATATCAGGAATGAGAGGAAAATTAACCTAGCTATCCTTTTGTGAAAAACAACTGAGGAGATCAAATATAAGCAGATATATCGTTAGATTATCACAGAATTTTATAAAGTATAAAGGCTGAGTAGTCTTGTTAAACAGTTCCACAATACATCGATTAAGCAGAGATGTTGTTATGCTTATCAGATTCCCAGAATAATGTATTAGGCAAAGATAGATGTTATGTCACAAATTGATACCTTATTTCCCAGCAGAGAATTATCCCTTTTACCTGTCAGCACTCCGGTATTGAGCTGTGCTGTGAGACACTGATTTGCGTTTAACAGGAAGTTCCGGTTTCAGTCCAGAGGCCTTCTGGGAAATGTAGTTCAATACTGCGTGGAAGGCAATAACAAAGTAAAGGGTAAATACTTGCTGTTTAAGGATTAGAAGTAAAGTACAGCTTGCCAGGTCGAAATACTCAATCTCCGGTAATTTGAAGGAAGGTAACTGAGGAATCCTGTCCTGTAGTGGAGCTGGTAATGACACAGCTTAGTCGTGCAGAGATGAGAGTTTCACCTTACTGAACTTGGAAAAGAGGCTTGGCACTCAGGTGTTCGTAGAAACGAATTAGAATAACTAAGCAATGATGCTTAGTTGTTCTTGCTATTTAAAGGGGAATTACCCAATTAACAGGTAGAATGAATTAAAGGCACAGTAACCCTTACAACTACTTAACACAACCTAGTTGGGTCCAAGAACGCATGTTTAATTATTAGTCTTTATCAGGGTAATTATATATCTAACAAATCTATCTATTTCTCTTCTATCGATTCTATCTAACTATCAATCTATGTATATCTATCTATCCTATCTATCAATCTATCTTCTGTCCGGGATGTTTTGAGACAGCCACTTTGGGAATGTTAGTTGATTTAGGCCCATTATGGCTTAAAAGCAGACTCTGCATAAACTATGTAATTTTCCATGGGAGTTTTGCCAGGGATCCCCCTCCAGCATGCGACAGTCCAGGTGTTAGTACCCTTGAAACAACTTTTCCATCACTATTGTGGCCAGAAAGAGTCCTTGTAGGTTTTAAAGTTCGCCTGCCTATTGAATTCAATTTTAGGTTCGCAACATCACTAGTCAGAACTCAAAAGTCTCTGTAGCTTTAAGAGTCACAGAAAACGGACAACCTCAGACAATGTCTTCTTACACCACTCTGCTAACTAAACAGCCAGAAGCAACAGCAAGGGTCAATACAAGCATATAATAATAATAATAATAAGGTTAAACATTCATAAGGAAAAAGGCAACAGAAACATCAGGATAAGCCTTGACTGTGGTCACCAAGCCTGGTATCAGCAGATAAGGAACAAATACATGTGATCAGAGGTAACATGAAGGGTATATTTCAGTAGCTGTCAGTAAGTCAGGCATCACCAGATAAGGTAATAAATTCACAAACCTAGAGAAAACAGGTAGAAAGATCTCACCAGAGCCAGCTACCAGTATAAAAAGAATACTTCTATAGAGATAGAGGTAACATAGATAGTAAATTAGAACTGAGGTCAGAAACATGAAGTGGATCACAAAAGGAATCAGACAGGATCAATATAGATGTGATCAGCTGGCTTATATAGCTACACAGTTAGTGATAGAAGACAGATATAATGATTGGGACAACAGGCAAGAAGGTTCTGTGAGGTCTAGAATGTTATTATAAGTGAGTACCTAAGCAGGGAACAACATGTGCAGTGGATCATTCAATAGCAGCTGTCATCTCCAAAAATATCCAAGAGGTGCTGTTACCTTTTTACCTCAGGGTAGTACACAGCTGACACTGAGATCAGACTACAATAGAATTCCTTATAGACTTTTTTATTTGTAAAGGTAAAATTTAAGCAGAACAATGATACATCAAGTTCTATTGATTGTAAGTGGATTCTCATATGAGCTAAGTATGTACCATAGACATTGTTCTGAAATGTAATCCTAATGCTTAATATACAGCCCCTATTACTCAAAGTGCATGCAGATAAGGTTCTTAAAATGGAACCAGTCTGTCAACCTTCAAGTCCTGTATTAACTGCAAGAATTTAAGACTGAACAAGCAACCCTGCCCTCTGCTCTCATGCAATTGGTTGAGTCTGGGTTGTTGGATGTTCTCAACTTTTTTTTTTTCTTTTTTAAATATTTATTTTTAATAAGGTGTAATATACATACAATATATGGCATAAGAAACATATCATAATACAGATAAACATGAGTAAATAAGATAAGTCAATACGTGAACTATATCTAACGTTCCACTCATTACAACCTCCCAAGCTCTGTATTGATGTACATATCTATACCTATTTTAGAACTCAAATACACCACATTAGATAATATGTCTAACAACTCATAGTCATGACATTTTCATTGTATCTGACAATTTATATTTTAGCCCATTTAACATATTAAAGTGATAAATTTAGGAAACTTAAACATTAAAGTTTATATAAGCATAAATCTCTAGATTTGTATCAGGAAATAGTTTGGAATAGCGGACCAAAGCCACTCTTTAAATAACCCAGCCGTACTACTGGGAATATAGGGTCTCCCCCTGCACAGTGTAAATATGTTATTATGGAATAGCTAAATAGGTGTCAGAAGGAAATATTCACAACCTTGGAGTAATATATTTAACAGCAAGTAAACGCTGCTTAAAATTGAAATAAGGGAGGGGAGGGGTGCAGTATAGAGCAAAACCTCATTATATATAGGGACAAAGTGGTAATGATATAATAGGTCGCCAGTCAATATGGGGAGCCACATGAGTCCAGGAGGTCTAGTATTTGGACATAGTCGCTGTTTTTTAAAGTAGAGGTAAGCTAGTGTAACCGGCCTCAAGTTCCCAGTTGTGTCACATAAGGGTCCCTTTTAAATATATTACATACAATATATCATAGACACACCAATAGCATGGGATATTTATAAATATTGATTTTGCCCCCCAGGTATGGGCCCTATACCTAAGGGCAAGTGTGTTATAGTAATAGAAAAGCAATCCCTAGTGATACATTTAATGTTCATAATAGGCTACCGCCTAATTTAATTATGGTATGTCTTCAGTATAAAAAAAAGATGCCTATAGCCCAAACACCACTGTACTACAAAAAAGAAATAAAAGTTTTTAGCTTAGACTAGAGAGCAACAGTAGTGTACATATGAAGCAATACAAGTAGATGCTTCCAAGTTGTGAAATAATATGGGATCAATGATAGCAATATATAAGGATACCGCTATATTATCAGGGTTAGTGAACCTATGTATAAACTAAATTATAAGGTTATGTGCACAACTGCGGACTAATTAGTATAATGCCCAGCTAAGAGACCTTGACCATATGCAATATTTAGGACCCTCTAAGAGATTAAAGGGGTAGTAAAGTTAGTTTATATAGTGATGGGATTAAGAATAAGTATATACAGTCTGAGCAGTACCATGTGAAATCTCTCCCAGGCAGCAGAAATGGATTGTCTATATGAATCTAAGAGTAGATAGTCTGTAATCAGCTTAACGAAAAGTTCCATGTCTTCACCCCAGAGCCGACTGAGATGCAATAAGCAGACCGGCTGTATCAAAATCCCTCATCCGAACCCTCTATATCCGACAACAAGCAAAAAAAGTAGCCTCCCGGATCAAAAGGGCCCCCCAGCAGATTGATGTGATGCAAGGAATCCATCCTGTGGAATCCAGATGTTACCTTGTCCTGAACATGCAATATCGGCATAGAAAGGCACAAACCCGGTCCACCATCCCATGCAGACAGGTGACCGGGCAGACCCCGACCCCACAGGGTGATCCTTTCAGGATAGATGGAGTAGTTGCAGCTCCACAGGATCTCAATGTCCCGAGAATGTTCCTTGAGGATTGCACTTGCCCTCCTATGTATAATGGGACTGAATGCAATACTACAAACTGGCGGCAATGGTACATAGCATAATAGGAGTACTCAACTGTCGGATTCTCATGAGGGGTTCCCTCTGTACAATTAAATGCGTAGCATTTTGTCCCATGGGGCCGATCATAACCTCCGGTTCAGGGTCGCTGTAGGGTAGTGGAAATAGTGGCAACGGTGTTAGTTTAAGCAAATATCAACCCCTTCATAATATAGTATGCTGAAATAATAGTAGATATATAATCTATTCAATATTCATTATATACCAGTTAGTATCACTGGTGAAGTGTAGGAGAAGGGGGGTGCTGACTGTCTGATTGATATATAGGTACAAAAAAGAGAGAGAAGTTTGACAGTACCCAGCACTCACAAAACACTATATAGTAACAGTATGCATTGAAAACCGGATTGTGTCCAGAACTGGTTATTAAAACGTAACTTTTACTAATGATAGGATAAAATAAAAAAGGTTGGTAAATAGTACCAAATGTATAACATAAATATGTGAGACATACATTTAAAACTTAGATTAAGAAACAGATCAGGACGGTGTGTGTGAGACTTCAAAAACAGAATTACTTCCCTGGGTAATAGTTCAAATACACGGTAACCCTCAGGGCTCAGAGAATACACGGATTGCTCTAAAGCTAATCTAAAAAGGGGATTGACCCCAACAACATTACCTAATCTGAGCAATACTGGTACCTAGAGCAGGAGAGGAAACGGTTTATAAATGACTGATTAAGGAAGGCAATTGCCACATCAATATAAGCTTAGAAAAGTCCCAGGTAAACACAAATTAGCAAGTCTCATGCACACAGACAAGGCCTGATGTACATTTCGCCGCTAGCACGGCTTTCTCAGAGGCTAACCAGAGTCAGGGCCCCAACCCGGAATTTGTATCGTCATTGACCAATAGAAATTGGTTCTAAGCACACACCTCTAGATGCAGCCTATCACAAGAAGCTTAATGTAAATTGGTTAAAGATTCATCACATGATCGTATCAAGCAGGTGTCAGGATAGTAACATGTTGAAACAATTTTGTGATATAAGGTATTAGATATTTGCTACATTGTTTCAAAATCAAGAATAGGTGTCAGGAGCATTGAAAGATGACAGCAACCGTTCCATCCCAACATGATTTACTAAACTCGATTGTAATTTTCAATCATGCAGGTCTAGCTTACTCAGAATTGTCACTCCCACCTGGTCAAAGATTAATTCTATGCACCAATTGGATTTGAAAGTGTCTTACAATACAAAAATCTGCGTTTATAACCAATAACAGATTTTCATTCACACCTTTCAACACACATATAATGAGATTCATCCTTCCTATGTCACACATAGGAAAATCCTCAATTGATGCATAAATCCTGTATGTTGATAGAAAATGACTTAAGAACGTTAGACACTCTAGTTGAACTCTGGAACGAGAGTGAGGGGTCTGCTGTAGAGACCACTGAGGTTACTTTGGATAAGAAACTTAGAATAAAATCTAAATTTATGCCAAGTATTAACAAAATAGCACCTTTGCAGGTATTCTTAAATATGGTCATGACAGACTTTTTGAGAATTAGTGATGACAAGAAAACTATCAATCTGACGAAGGCAGAAAACGAAGCACTCCTAGAAATTAAAACATGGGAGGATGTGGTGATTAAGGCATCAGACAAAGGGGGGAATGTAGTTATCTGGGACAAGGAGGAGTATATACAGGAGGCTAACAAACAACTTAGTGATAAGAAATGTTATAAATTGTTATTCTCAAACCCTACAATTCAATTCCTGACAAATTATAAGAGCTTAATAACAGAAGCCAAAATGAACGGCACTATCAGTCAAAAGGAATATTGCTTCTTAGATATAAAGAATCCGAAAATTGCAACACTATATCTCTTACCTAAGGTTCACAAAAATAGAACAAAACCACCAGGCAGACCTATAGTCTCGAGTATAGGGAGTCTATGTGAACAAGCGAGTTGATTTCTTGACCTATATTTACGAGATATAGTGACTTCCCTCCCTTCCTATACCAGGGACACAATGGACATACTTGGGAAAATAAATGACATAACAGTTGACACAGAAACTATATTAATAACCTGTGATGCCGAGTCACTCTATACATCTATCAAACACGACAAAGGCTGTGATGCAGTCAAATATTTCTTGGACATGCAAGCTAATGACAAAAAAGAACGTAATGATTTTATAATAAAATTATTACACTTTGTCCTCAAACACAATTACTTTGTATTCAACGACAGATTTTACTTACAGACACAGGGGACCGCTATGGGTTCTAGCTGTGCCCCCACATATGCAAACATCTATTTGGGGTGGTGGGAGCGTGAAATAGTTTTTGGAGAGGATATGTCACAGTACACACAGTACATAAGCATGTGGAGTCGCTATATAGATGATTTGTTTATCATCTGGACAGGCAGCATAAATAAATTCAAAGAATTTATATCAATTTTAAATACTAATGATCTAAATTTAAGATTGACCTATAATACAAGTGAGTCCGAAGTTGAATTCTTGGATGTCATGATCTATAAAGATGAGAGAAATATGCTGAAAACTGATCTATTTAGAAAAAAGACAGCAACAAATTCTTTGCTACAGTATGACAGCTGTCATACTACACAAACTAAAAGAGCAATTCCTACTGGGGAATTCCTCAGAATCAGGAGAAATTGTACAGATGATGCTGTTTTCATGAAAAGAGCGAAAGAGCTCAAATTGCGTCTGAAGGAGAGAGGTTACACAAGAAAAATTATAAGATTGGCATTCCAACGTGCCAAAAGAACCTCAAGATACTCCTTACTCATACCTAAAAAGAAAAACACAAAACTTGATGATACTGTAAGATTTGTTACAACCTATAACTCAGAACATCAGCACATTCATGAGATACTTAATAAACATGTTAACATCTTGAAATCAGATCCAGTTTTGGCTAATTGTATAGGCCAAATAATTAACACCAGCTGGCGCAGAGCACCAACAATTGGGAACAAACTGGTACAGAGTAATTTTATTAGGAAAAAACCAAGTACCAAAAGATTATGTGGAACGTATGCTTGTGGCTCATGTAGCTTCTGCGAATATATACATGATGAAAGAGAATTTTCTACACGTGCTGGAACCAAACGGATGCTTGGTTTCGCTAATTGTAGGACCAAAAATGTGGTCTACTGTTTACTGTGTGAATGTGGTTTGAGATATGTGGGTATTACGACCAGAGAACTACGCACCAGAATAGGTGAACATATCAATAGCATAAAAAATTGCATTACTGATATAGGTAAAAATAAAACACTTACTCCGGTAGCAAGACATTACCTAAAGAAACATGGTCCTAGACCACGACTAAAAGTCTCTGTATTACAGGTTATAAAACCAGGCATAAGAGGAGGAGATATAGAACAAATGCTGCTCCAATCTGAATGCCGCTGGATTTTTTGGCTTAATACCCTTACACCCAATGGGATTAACGAACAGGATGAATTTGCGGCATTCCTGTAA
The DNA here is from genome assembly GCF_027579735.1 of Bombina bombina. NCBI lineage: Eukaryota > Metazoa > Chordata > Amphibia > Anura > Bombinatoridae > Bombina > Bombina bombina. Next base: position 60,647,418 of record NC_069501.1, read on the forward strand.
ATGAACAATAGGTGACTTTTTTTTTTTTGTTTAAATAATTTTTATTGAAATTTTTACATATTCATTAACAAATTAAACAAACATATAAATTTTTGAATAACAAAGGCATGTGGATAAGCGTGACCTGTCATGTATCAATTTGCATTACAATTTCCCTTTATTTGTCATCACTTGGAAAATTGGTTAAAAAGGAAATGATTAGAGATAAAGTCAGCTGTTTACTCTTAATTAGCCATCAATTTACCAAAAATATGTTGTATAGAGTTAAGATGTGTAGAAGTAGAAATAAAGATAGAAGTATAGAGGAGTCCTGGGGGGGGGGGGTAGGGAGGGGGGGGGGGGGAGGGAGGGGGGGGGTAAAACCTCTCTGTGTGAAATCTGGTCGTTTGTTATTAGGTATAGCGTCATCAAGTGGACATTTATTGTTTTGTCCTTTGTTCCCACAGAAACAGAACATTAAGTATGAAGTCTTTTTTGCCTGCATAACATGCATATCTTTTTTCCAAAGACAGGACATAGTCCACTTCGGTTTCCCATTGCTGGAGAGTGGGTGGTTGCTGTTGTTTCCATAATCTGGGGATAATGCGTTTGGCACACGTAAGCTGAATTTGTAGTAATTTTTTACGAAATGCACATCCCACGTTGGGAATATGGTTAAGTATAATCATAGGGGCAGAGAGGGTTATTTGTGTGTTTAGTGTGCAATTAATGCTTCTTTCAAGTGTGGACCAAAAGTGTGAAAGCACTGGACAGGACCACCATATATGGGATGGGGTGCCAATTTCACCACAGCGTCTCCAGCAACTAGAGTTTGCCCCTGGGAATATTTCGTTTAGTCTATGTGGAGTCAAGTACCACCGTGAGAGAATTTTATAATTCGATTCTGCCATAGTTAAGGAGATAGAGGCTGTGTGGGTTAAGCGAAAGGCTCTCGTCCATGCCTCTCTTGGGAATTGGGTTTGAAGTTCACGTTCCCATAGCTGGGTAAATGTGGGTAGCTCGTGTAGGGTAGATTTTTTTAATATTCTATATGAGATGGAAAGGTGCGCTCTTCCTATATCTATATTTGTACATAATTGTTCAAAGGGAAAAAGCTTACGCAAGCAATCATCTTTATATGCGCATTCTACTATAGCATGTCTTATTTGTAGGTAAGAGAACCAGCTGTGGAATGGAGGGCCTAGGGCATCCCTTAGGGTTATCCTGTCTTTGATTTGAGAAGATTCGGTCAGCAAGTATATGGGTAAATTTTTGTGCTGTATATTATCTGAATTATATTGAAATTGGTGTTGTTTAAAGAACAATGTGTTGTCTATTAGAGGGGTCATGGGTGATACTGGAGTAGAAAGTTTATTAGGTCGTTGAATAAGTTTATCCCAAGTCATCAATGTTGTTTTGATGCATTCATTTTCGATGGTTAAAGGGGTTCTGTGTGGCCTAGGTATCCAACAAACATCTCTCATAGTTTGTTGTTGAATCAGAGTGGCTTCCATTTGGATCCATAGCTTAAATGGTGAGCCATGGTTCCAAGCTATTATTCGGGTAAGGTGCACCGCCTGATGGTATAGAAGTAGGTTTGGCATATTCAACCCTCCTTCATCTTTATCTAAGTACAGAGATTTACGTGATACTCTCGGTTTCTTATAAGCCCAAATGAATGATTCTAGCATACGTTGTTGGGTGTACAAATAAGCTTTCGGGACTGAGATAGGCAGTGCTTGGAGCAGATATAGATATTTAGGGATCACCATCATTTTTATCGTATTAATTCTGCCCATCCAAGATAGATGACCTTGTTTATGCCAGTTATGTAATAAGGTAAATATATTAGTTTGGAGTTTTACATAGTTTTCGTGAAATAGATCTCGGGGGTTCTTAGGGATGGTCAGTCCCAGATACCTGAGGGAATTTGAAATTTGGAAAGGAGTATTACAAATAAGGTATTCTGCATCCTCTTTATCAAGGTGTGTATGCACTATACTCGACTTATTCATGTTTATGGAGTAATTGGAAAATTGTTTATATGCTTCTAATTCCTGTAAGAGTGTCGGTATGGAGGTTGAAGGTGATTGTAGTGAGAAGATAATGTCATCCGCGAATAGGAGGCATTTTTGTGTGATGTTCCCAAACTGAATACCCATAATCCTCTCGTTCATCCTTATCTTAATTGCTAAAATCTCTACAGTAATGGCGAATAATAGAGGGGAAAGGGGACATCCCTGGCGGGTGCCGTTTGAAATCTGAAAGGGCTGTGAAAGTGTATTATTCACTTTAACTTTAGCTAGTGGGTTATTGTAGAGGGCCTGTACTCTATTAATAAACTTGTCCGAAAGTCCAAATTTCGACAGAGTCGACCACATGAAGTGCCAGTCGACCCTGTCGAACGCCTTCTCAGTGTCTGTGGAAAGGAGAATTAAGGGTTTTTGATTACTGTGTGAGGTATATAGTGAGTGAAGCACTCTGGTAGTATTATCTTTGGCTTCACGCCCCTTTACAAACCCGACTTGATCTGGGTGAATAATTTTTGGGAGTATGGGATTTAAACGATTAGCTAATATTTTGGCATAAATTTTAATATCTACATTTAGCAATGATATGGGTCTGTAATTACTGACTATATCTGTGGGCTTGTCAGGTTTGGGCAAAACTGTGATCGTGGCATCTAGTAGAGGTTGGGAATAAGATTGTCCCTGCTCTATGTTCTGAAATAGTTCTAATAAATGTGGGCAGATGTTTCCTATAAGTAGTTGGTAAAATTTTGTTGTGAGGCCATCTGGGCCGGGTGACTTGCCAGAGGGGAGAGACTTGATGGTGTTTATTATCTCCTGTGGCGTTATCGGGGAATCTAATATTTTCAGATCTTCCTCTTGGATTTTGGGGACTTCTATGGAGTCTAGATAGGCTGTCATTTTAGCGTGTTTCTCTTGATCATTAACAGTATTAAAATTATACAATGAGGAGTAGTATAAAGCGAAATCATTAGCTATATCCTCATTTTTGGTGTGAATTACCCCCGATGGAAGCTTAATAGAGTGAGTATAAGAGCTAAGCCTCTGTTTTTTTAAAGATCTGGCTAACATGCGACCAGCTTTATTAGAATCAGCAAAAAATTTGGTTCTAGAGGTCATAGCTCGTAAGTTAGCATTTTCTATTAAGAATTTATTAAGGTTTTCTCTGGCTTCTTTTAATTCGTTGAGTAAATGGGTGGATTGTGGATTTTGTTTATGAGAGCGTTCTGTATTGGAGAGAGTGGTAGTTAAAGAATTATATAATGTTGATCTTTGTTTATTCAACTTCGCTGAGAGTTGGACAATGATTCCTCTTATATAGCACTTATATGATTCCCAATTATTCATGGCTGTGGTGTCTTTTGAGTTGTTAAAGGAAAAATATTCGTCAGTATATTTGGCTATTTGATCTAGAGTGTCAGTATCTGTAAGTATCCGCTCGTTGATTCTCCAGTTTAGTCTGTGACTAGGTTTGGCAGACCAACTGAAGGTGGTTTTGACTAGGCTATGGTCTGACCATGGTGTATGTGAGATTTTGGAATCCACTAGGCTGGTGAGGAATGCCTGGTCGCATAGTATGTAATCCAACCTAGAATAGGTGTGTTGTGGGTAAGAGAAAAAGGTATAATCTCTAAGGGTGGGGTGGGCAATTCTCCATGTATCCATCAGTGTAAGTGATTGTAACAACTCAACATTACTCTTAATCTGGGTATGTCTTAGATATGACTTGCCCGTCGAAGTGTCAAGGGCTGGGTTTGATGGGAAGTTGAAATCTCCTCCAACTACAATTGGGCCTTTGGCAATATCAAGAAGTTTATTAATAACTTTGCGAAATAAATTATGGGTAGGTTTGATCGGTGCATAGATATTCGCCAGGGTAAGAGGTCTGCCATAATAGAGCCCTACTAGTATGAGGATCCTGCCTTCGGAGTCACTAAATTGTTGTAACAGGTCAAATGGTGTGTTGCGTCTGAATAACGTGCAAACTCCATTATGCCTAGTAGGGCCTGAGTTCAAATAATGCTGATCATAATATCTAGAGGGAAGTTTTGGTTCGTGGGTTTTCCTAAAATGGGTCTCTTGGAGCATTACAATGTCCAATTTTTGTTTGTAAAAGTCGTGTAGAGCGATAGACCGTTTTTCTGCTGACAGGAACCCCTTTACATTTTGTGTTGCAATCTGTATAGTGCCTACTTGCGGTGGGGGTGCCATATCCACAGTAACAGGTGGGTGTGTGGTCGATGTGAGATTAAGAGGTAAAATATGGAGAGGTTAATGGTAAGGGTTAGGGCAGAGGGAAATTGGAGGGGTAAGAGACGGAAAAGGGCTCCTGAGTAGATTTAACCAGAGAGAAAGAAAAAAAAAAAAAAAAAGGGAAAGAGAGAGATAAATAACAGAAAAAAGAAGGAGTCAGAATATGTTTTTTACCTAAAAATAGAGATGTGAAAGTAATGTAATATGTGAGGCTGTTATGGGAGCCGGATACGAGATTGACAACAAATTGACTATGTATTATGGGGTACTTGGGGAGAGAAGGAAAAGGATGCAGGAACTTCTAAGTGGATGATTTGCTGTGGCAATGTAAAGTTGTGATAGGGCGATAAAAGGTAGTATGGTATTATCTATTGCATTGAGGAAAGTGTATGAAAGGATGGAGAAGAAAGAACATTTAGTAAGAGAGTGAGAACTGGCAAACAGGGCAATTTATCTAACAAGGCATAACATGGATTTTCAACGGTTTTGGGAGAAGTCCAACCCGCTCGACCAGTCCATTAATTAAAGTAGGTTGGTATAAACCAGGTATCAACATAATGCCAATAACTCGGCAGATGTATGTGGGGCAATAGTCGAGCGAAATAGACCGTGCCCATAAACATACAGTGTAGTTATCAAAGAGCATGTAACATTAAGGCAGTAGTTTTGACATCAATAATCACATACTATCTAAGCAGCTAAGAGTAAGCATAGAAAACCTGCGCTGTAAAATAACCTGAAGCTGACCTGCTTATCAACTGAATTGTGCCCTATACAGTTTAATTAAAGGCTATGGTCTAGATTCAAAACAATTTACTTATATTCACTTAATGTATAAAGAGTTAAACTGAGACATCAAAGCAATTCAAAAAAGGGAGAAAAAACACAAAAAGAAGAAAAAAAAAAAAAAAACAAGTCTAGAGTGCATAACTAAGAAACGTTTTATCAAAAGTGTGCATCACTTAAAGGTCAAGAGTCTCTTCAACAGTTCAGTGAAAATTGACGAACTATGGGCCTTCAACCCAGGTTGAGGAACATATTGTAATGTCCACAGCTATAATTATCACAGTAGCCGTGCATGATAAAATGACAAACATAACTAATATATTTACGTGTCCCTGGTCAAGGTGGGTTGATGTCTTCGTTGGTCTGAGTGATTTGTCTTCTCTTGCTTTGATTCATCGTTGATTCCAGCCATGGTCTCCTTTGTGGCTTGGGGATGTCTTGCCTTGTTGAGGGTGAAGATTGAGATGAAATGACCTGTGTATCAGGTGTTGGAATATCCATAGACTGACAAAAGTGTACAATGTCCAAGGGAGATGTGCATTCAATTTTCTTGCCATTTCTAATTGCTATAACAGATGTTGGAAAACCCCATCGATATGGAATCCTCAGCTCACGGAGATGAGAGGTTAGCATAGAAAGTTCCCTGCGCTTCTGGAGGGTCCGTGCTGATAGGTCTTGGTACACTTGTATTCTTTGGCCCTGGAAAGTAATTGCTTGTTGTTTCCTGGAGTAATTATATATTTCCTCTCTATGCTTGAAGCACTGGAAGTGAACTATAATATCCCTGGGTGGTGAGCCTTCAGCAGGTTTGGGTCGTAGGGATCTATGTGCTCTATCCAGGATTATATCCTGGGGGTCTAAAGAATTATTCTTTGTCAGCTCTGTGAATAAAGCCTGCAGGTAGTCCTGTATCTCATTATTAAGGACCGACTTGGGGATCCCCCTAAACCTTAAATTGCTCCTTCTTGAGCGATTCTCCAAGTCGTCTAACTTATCTTCTAGGGCTGTTAGGCTTTGCTGATGCTGGGAGGTTTTAGCGGATAGACCAGCTAATTTTTGTGATATCACATACTCGTGTTCCTCCAGGGAATCTACCCTGTGACATAGCTCTGAGATGTCTTTTTTGATGTCTGCACACTCATCTTTAATACATGATTTAACTTGTTCAATAAGAGCCTCTATTGCACCATATGTGATAGGGTCTTCTTTGCCTGTTTCTAATGATGCTGTTTGTATGGGTAATACGGTGTCTGCTGCATCACATGAGCTATCATCTTGTGAGACTTGGGAGAACTCAGATTCTGTGGTAGGTTTGTGTTTCCCAGCATGTTTAAAAAAGGAATTTACAGCTCCCTGATTCATTGGGGAAATTTTCAGTGACTTCTCATTTCTTGTTAACTTCCTTTGCGACATATTTAGAGGTTAGGAAGCTTTACCAATGTGTGAGAAGTAGCCGTAGGTATGATGTACGACACTCCCCGGGGACTTTTGCTCTCACAGAGCGATATCGGTAAAAGGAGGTTGGATATGACCCACTACCACCAAGGGCAGTGGGAAAGGGGGGGGGGGAGTGTGTATTTTGCCTTGAAGCTGCAGTTGGTATTTGCTGTAAAAGCAGTTAGCTGTAGAGAGTATGTGTCAAAGTTCTATTCCCCTCTGTTCTAGGAGTGTTGCAGCAGTCTAGTTGTAAGTTTAAAGCCAAAATAGGTGGGGAGAGGCCTGATTGTCAGCATCTGAAGTGTTGTGGGTAACGAAGCCAATTATCGTGTTCTGCTTGCCTTAGAATTTGTATTGGCCATAGCTCGGCACGTATGGGGCTAAGAGATGTAGGATATGCCCAAGAAAACCGCTTATATTTATTTACGGAGTACTCACATAAGTCCCTGCGGTTCCGTTACAGTGTGCCGGTAGCCGCCATAGTTTGTGCAGTCCTAGGAGTAGTCGATCCTCAATACGGCAAGTGATACCGCGTGGAGGCAAGCCGCTGTGTTCTTACGGCTTGTGCTGCTATAAAATATACCTTCTGTATCCTGCCATTAACGCTGAGCATTTAGTTTGTTGTATTCAAGATTTGTCCCGTACTAGCCACGTGGTTTGCGTGGCGCAGTTACCGAGAGTTTGGAGTTCGTCTGCATAGCCTCAAAATTGTGCTTAGAGTTAAGGCAGTCTGGAAACAGGCATATGAGAATGTTCCGCTTGTGCTCTGGATAGAAAATATCTCCCCTGCGACCTTTTATCTCATTTTTAGCAGTCCTTAGTCTCACTCATATCCAGCTCCTTCACAGAGCTTCAGTGTGCTGCGGCCATCTTGGTCGGCTGCTCGCCCCGCCTCTCAAATAGGTGACTTTTTATGTGCATATAGATCAATAATCCATGACAGAAGGAACAGTAACACTACTGTAATAACCCATATAGGGATAAACTACCATACTGGCACAAATGATAGTCCTATACTTGTAGCAGATGACGTTTGGGAAATTACAGTACAAAATAAATTATGATTATAACCACTGTAATAAGAGATACACTTTAGCATATTTCATCTTATGATTGCATAACAATACTCTTTGCTTTTATAAATAAGAATAGTGTGTTCAATTTAAGTCAATTGGTGGATTAGTGTTGACATTATTCTCTTATTATCGTTTGTTGAAAAACGCAATTAAATTTGGTTAATCCACTAATGGGCAGGATTTGCACTATAGTGATAATATTGGCTGAAACATTGCAAACAATGTCCCCCCCTTTTTTGGTTTGCTATTTGAAATGTGATACGCATTACGTGAAATTATTCATAAATCTTACATACAGATTTTTGATATCAAGCTATTTTATGCACTTAATCTACTAGGGACACACAATAAGATTTCGTTTCAATAGAGTCAATACAGTATACTTATTCGTGTTAACATTACACTTTGCTCTGACAGATATGAAGAGTGTGTCTGATTTAAGTCAATTTGTGAATGAGTTTTGACATCATTCTCTCATGATTGTTTTTTGAAAAACGCAATTAAAATTTAAACTTTCTATCAATATACATGGAGAGGCATAAGAAACAATTCTCTTTGCTTTTATAAATAAGAATAGTATGTTCAATTTAAGTCGTTGGTTGAAAAACGCAATTAAATTTGGTTAATCCACTAATGGGCAGGATCTTCACTATAGCGATAATATTGGCTGAAATATTGCAAACAATGTCCCTCCCTTTTTTGATTCGCTATTCGAAATGTGATACGCATTACGTGATATTATTCATAAATCTTACATATAGATTTTTAATATCAAGCTATTTTATGCACTTAATCTACTAGGGACACACAAGAAGACTCCGTCTCAATAGAGTCAATATACTTATTCGTGTTAACATTATTCTTTGCTCTGACAGATAAGAAGAGTGTGTCTTATTTAAGTCAATTTGTGAATGATTTTTGACATCATTCTCTTATGATCGTTTTTTGAAAAACAATTAAAACTTAAATAAATTTAAATTTTCTATCAATATACATGGAGAGGTTTTATTTATTTATTTTTCTACATCAATAGAGTATTCACCTTCGTGTGATATAGGAAGGATGTTAACATCATTCTCTTATGATCGTTTTTTGAAAAACACAATCAAATTTTCTATCAACATACATGGAGAGGATTTATGCATCAATTGAGGATTTTCCTATGTGTGACATAGGAAGGATGAATCTCATTATATGTGTGTTGAAAGGTGTGAATGAAAATCTGTTATTGGTTATAAACGCAGATTTTTGTATTGTAAGACACTTTCAAATCCAATTGGTGCATAGAATTAATCTTTGACCAGGTGGGAGTGACAATTCTGAGTAAGCTAGACCTGCATGATTGAAAATTACAATCGAGTTTAGTAAATCATGTTGGGATGGAACGGTTGCTGTCATCTTTCAATGCTCCTGACACCTATTCTTGATTTTGAAACAATGTAGCAAATATCTAATACCTTATATCACAAAATTGTTTCAACATGTTACTATCCTGACACCTGCTTGATACGATCATGTGATGAATCTTTAACCAATTACATTAAGCTTCTTGTGATAGGCTGCATCTAGAGGTGTGTGCTTAGAACCAATTTCTATTGGTCAATGACGATACAAATACCGGGTTGGGGCCCTGACTCTGGTTAGCCTCTGAGAAAGCCGTGCTAGCGGCGAAATGTACATCAGGCCTTGTCTGTGTGCATGAGACTTGCTAATTTGTGTTTACCTGGGACTTTTCTAAGCTTATATTGATGTGGCAATTGCCTTCCTTAATCAGTCATTTATAAACCGTTTCCTCTCCTGCTCTAGGTACCAGTATTGCTCAGATTAGGTAATGTTGTTGGGGTCAATCCCCTTTTTAGATTAGCTTTAGAGCAATCCGTGTATTCTCTGAGCCCTGAGGGTTACCGTGTATTTGAACTATTACCCAGGGAAGTAATTCTGTTTTTGAAGTCTCACACACACAGTCCTGATCTGTTTCTTAATCTAAGTTTTAAATGTATGTCTCACATATTTATGTTATACATTTGGTACTATTTACCAACCTTTTTTATTTTATCCTATCATTAGTAAAAGTTACGTTTTAATAACCAGTTCTGGACACAATCTGGTTTTCAATGCATACTGTTACTATATAGTGTTTTGTGAGTGCTGGGTACTGTCAAACTTCTCTCTCTTTTTTGTCCCTGTAGGGTAGGGTGGGACCCGCAGGTACATAGGGTATAGCAGCAACACAGTCTACCTTAGTTTCCCCTGTCTGTTCCTCCCGCAAAAGAGGTTGTTCTTTGCAGGTCGGGAGGTCCACACTGCTCAGCCTATTCTGCGTAGGGATCAACTGCTGTGTCATAGCAGCCCTTAAGCTGGCTGTTAAGTCCTCGAACCCGGCCGACATTTGTGAAACGAGCTCCCGCAGGGCCTCATTGATAGCTGATGAGGCTTCCATCTTACTTATTGCTATAACTTGAGTTGGCCTCAGAAACCTGGAAGTTTCCTAGTTTGCCGTGGCGGACAGGTAGAAAGTCTGATATGAAAATTAGATGAAGAGATCTGCTAATATTATAGAGGTAATCCTGCTCATGCAAGGCTAATTTTAGGGTAAATTACAGAAAATTGGTCCCATTTCACCGTTATATTAAAGGGACAGTCAAGTCCAAAAAACCTTTCATGATTTAAATAGGGCATGCAATATTAAACAACTTCCCAATTTACTTTTATCACTAATTTTGCTTTGTTCTCTTGGTATTCTTAGTTGAAAGCTAAACCTAGGAGGTTCATATGCTAATTTCTTAGACCTTGAAGACTGCCTCTAATCTGAATACATTTTGACCACTAGAGGGCATTAGTTCACATGTTTCATATAGATAACATTGAGCTCATGCATGTAAAGTGAGTGTGCACTGATTGGCTAAACTGCATGTCTGTCAAAAGAACTGAAATAAGGGGACAGTCAGCAGAGGCTTAGATACAAGATAATTACAGAGGTAAAACGTGTATTATAACTGTGTTGGATATGCAAAACTGGGGAATGGGTAATAAAGGGATTATCTTTCTTTTTAAACAACAAAAATTCTGGTGTTGACTGTCCCTTTAAATAAATTTCAACAGGAACTCTGTGATATACGTCTTCCCTGCTCGGCTGATAGCTCCGCCCCCTGGATGTTCTAAACTTTTGAGGTTTAAGACAAGAAGCAGTGGTCATAGGATTGGTATTCCTTAACTGTTGGCTGTAGGCTCATATGAGTGATACTGCTCAAAAATGGCCCCGGAACTAGGCAGCTTCATTAATGTGCCCATAGGTTGTACTATCCACTTCCCCTTTAACAATAGCAACAGTTGTACAGTCTTATAGAATTGTGACACTCAAGCTTACTTAACACTAACTGCCACATCTTCAATGCAATTTAAAACCAACCAAGGTACCATGGTTAGGGATAATTGTGTTGAAGGTCTGGATATTTGCAGGAAGGGTTAACTTGTGGTTGTAGGGCTCTGTAAGTTGAAGTTAATGTAGTAGGGGTTTCTGGGAGGTTACAATTAGAATTAACTTGAGATGCGGGATTTTAGTGGTTGCATTTAGGGCTAAATTGTGGTTTGTGATTAGGGTTAAGTGTAAGAGAAGAACGTTCCAAAAATAATTGCTCTATTTTTTTATTATTATTATAATGTCTCCTTACTACATGTTTGTAAATAGTATGCTAAAAATGCAGATAGCTAAATAAAAATGCAATAGATCTCCAATCAACCTTTTTAAATGAGCAAACCCCATACATTTGTCATGTGTTGTTTGTGGAGCTTGCCCTGATTGCAATAATAGGTTAGTTAATATTGCAGCTGTTGAATACATTTCTATCATGCATAAAAGAACCTTATTTAAGCTTAAAGGGACAGTCAACACCAGAATTTTTGTTGTTTTAAAAGGCAGATAATCCCTTTATTACCCATTCCCCAGTTTTGCATAACGAACACAGTTATAATAATACACGTTTTACCTCTGTAATTATCTTGTATCTAAGCCTCAGCAGACTGCCCCCTTATTTCAGTTCTTTTGACAGACATGCAGTTTAGCCAATCAGTGCTCACTCCTAGGTAACTTTACGTGCATGAGCTCAATGTTAGCTATATGAAACATGTGAACTAATGCCCTCTAGTGGTCAAAATGCATTCAGATTATAGGCAGTTTTCAAGGTCTAAGAAATTAGCATATGAACCTCCTAGGTTTAGCTTTCAACTAAGAATACCAAGAGAACAAAGCAAAATTGGTGATAAAAGTAAATTGGGAAGTTGTTTAAAATTGCATGCCCTATTTAAATCATGAAAGGTTTTTTTGGACTTGACTGTCCCTTTAAGCAAGGTAAAAAGTATTGTTTGCATGAAAAAATATTTTGTAGCTTTGAAGCTAAAAGGAAGTGCATATCTATTCACAGCTCAAGCGATAGAAAATCAAAGGCTGAGAATAAACATCCATTTATCAGAATAGGAATAGCAACTTAAAAAAAAAACAAAACAAAATAAACTCCAATGTAAAGGGACCCTAAAGTCAAAATCAAATGTGTTCTTTGTTCTCTTGGTATCTTTGGTTGAAAAGCAAGGACATAACCTCAGAAGTATGCAAGAATGTTATACAATTGCAAGAGCACTAGAGGGCAGCAATATTTTCTGCCATGTAGAGCTCCAGAAACTACCTAGGTAGTAAAGTGGAAACTTTTTTTTTTTAAATGTAAGTTCTGTTTGAATCACAACAGCATTGTGTTAGGGTTTCATATCCCTTTAATGTCCTTTCTAATATACTTTGTAACTGAATTATCTCCACTGTTAGTAAAATGTTTTTTTGAAATGTGTACTTCATAAATCCCTTTATAAGTTACTGATGAAGAATAAATAAAAAGATGACCTCCTTCCATTTATATACTGTATATTAAATATTCTGGCTTTATAGTGCGGCTTATTTTTGGAAGTATTTAATGATAGGATTTTGCTCAGACTAAAACAGGTTTGACTGATAACACATCTACAGTTAGCAACATATGTGCAATATCCTTTGTCAGTTTATGCACTGGTGTCAAGGTTCCTGGAGCTTCAAAGAAAACAGACATGAAAAGTAACCATCAACTGTGATGACCTATTTTAGCTGTTTCTATGTAAAACTGAAAAATGGCACTGCAAATTTTAATTGATCATTTGATAGTGCCCCCAAAAAATTGGAGTTTGCCACAAAAGCATGTCTTATCCTGGTGTTTCTTATATGCTAGTAAAAAGCGGAGAATTGTCAAAACTAAGATTTAAAAAGCTGAGCATTGTTAAAGGGAAGATTTTAAAAGCTGAGAATTGTTAAAAAAAGAAGATTTAAAAGATTTGTGAATTTTGAAGAAAAGAAAATTATTTAAAGGAGGTTTCAAGAATTGTCAGTACTGTGACCTTCTATTACTAAAGCACATGAGCATATGTAGTCTATGCTTTAAGTTCTAGGTAATCTTAGTATGTAATCGTCTTATATGCATAGTATAAAACTACCATGAAGAACAAATAATAAAAGTTGTTAAAGCATTTTAATCTGTCAAAACTTTTATTGTTTTACAGTCCAAGGACAAATACCTTAGAAAGCCTGTGGCCAATTGGAGACATACAGTATATAAATGAGGTTCTTTGCTAATCAAATAGTTGCTGTGGAGGACATTGCAGGATTAGAGTTCTAATTCCTGCAATGATGCATTCTAGTGTCTTCCAGAGCAATGGGGAAGAAAATACAATTTTCTGAGTTAAAGGGACAGTCTACTCCAGAATTTATATTGTTTTAAAAAAATAGATAATCCCTTTATTACCCATTCCCCAGTTTTGCTTAGCCAAAAGTGTTATATTAATATACTTTGTACCTCTGTGATTACCTTGTATCTAAGCCTCTGCAGACTGACCCCTTATTTCAGTTATTTTGACAGACTTGCATTTTAGCCAATTAGTGTAATCTCATAAGTAATTTCATGGGAGTGAGCTCAAGTTATCTATATGGCATACATTACCTAGCACTGTCTAACTGTGAAAAGCTATCAAAATGCACTGAGATAAGAGGCGGCCTTCAAGGGCTTAGAAACCAGTTTATGAGCCTACCTAGGTTTAGCTTTCAACAAAGAATTTCAAGACAAGAAAGCAAATTTGATGAGAAAAATAAATTGGGAAGTTGATTAAAATTGTATGTGCTATCTGAATCATGAAAGTTTAATTTTGGTAGAGCTCTCAAACAGTGGCAATCCTAAAATATGTGAGACGATTAGGAGCTCTTTTACACAAAAAGCCGGGTTTTAACCTCATGACATCTAGGCTTTATTCTTGGAAGTGACTTCTCTTTTGCTTGATACAGAATATAAAGGTTAATTCTTTAGAAAAGCTTATTACAATTTATTTTGCACCAAAAAGCCCCCGTTTAAAGGGATACTAAAACAATGGCCTAGATTTAGAGTTTGGCGCTAGCCGCCTAACGCTGCTTTTTAGCGCCTGCTGGTATTTAGAGTCAGGCAGGAAAGGGTCTACCGCTCACTTTCTTTCCGCAACTCCAGGCTACCGCAGATTACCTTACGTCAACTGCGTATCCTATCTTTTCAATGGGATTTGCCTAACTCTGGTATTTGGAGTCTTGGAAGAAGTGAGCGGTAGACCCTCTACTGACAAGACTCCTACTGCCAAAAAAAGTCAGTAGTTGAGAGTTTTATGGGCTAACACCGGAACATAAAACTCTTAACTACAGTGCTACACCCATAAACTACCTATGTACCCCTAAACTGAGGCCCCCCACATCCCAAACCCTCTAATAACATTTTTTAACCCCTAATCTGCCGACCGGACACCGCCGCCACCTACATTATAGCTATGAACCCTAATCTGCTGCCCCTAACATCGCCGACACCTACTTTATATTTATTAACCCCTAATATGCCCCCCCCAACGTCGCTGCCACCTACCTACACTTATTAACCCATAATCTGCCGACCAGACCTCGCCGCCACTATAATAAATGTATTAACCCCTAAACCGTCGCACTCCTGCCTCGCAAACACTCTAATAAATTGTATTAACCCCTAATCTGCCCTCCCTAACATCGCCGCCACCTACCTACAATTATTAACCCCTAATCTCCCGCCTGCAATGTCGCCGCTACTATAATAAAGTTATTAACCCTTAAACCTCTAACCCTAACTCTAACACCCCCCTAATATAAATATAATTTAAATAAAACGAAATAATATTCCTATAATTAAATAAATTAATCCTATTTAAAACTAAATACTTACCTAGAAAATAAACCCTAATATAGCTACAATATAACTAATAATTACATTGAAGCTATTTTAGGATTTATATTTATTTTACAGGCAACTTTGTATTTATTTTAACTAGGTAAAATAGCTATTAAATAGTTAATAACTATTTAATAGCTACCTAGTTAAAATAAGTACAAAATTACCTGTAAAATAAATCCTAACCTAAGTTACAAATACACCTAACACTACATTATCATTAAATTAATTAAATAAATTACCTACAATTAGCTAAACTAAAAAACAATTAATTAAACTAATCTATAATACAAAACCCCCCCACTAAATTACAGAAAATAAAAAAAATATTACAAGATGTTTAAACTAATTACACCTAATCTAAGCCCCCTTATAAAATAAAAAAGCCCCCCAAAATAATAAAATGCCCTACCCTATTCTAAATTACAAAAGTAATCAGCTCTTTTACCAGCCCTTAAAAGGGCTTTTTGCGGGGCATTGCCCCAAAGTAATCAGCTCTTTTACCTGTAAAAACACCTACTCTAACCCACCCAACCCCCCCTTAAAAAAACCTAACGCTAACCCCCTGAAGATCTCCCTACCTTGAGTCGTCTTCACCCAACCGGGCTGAAATCTTCATCCAAGGTGCACAGAGGAGGTCCTTCATCCAGTAGAAGTCCTCATCCAGTCGGCGTCTTCAATCTTAATCCATCCGGAGCGGGGCAGAGCCATCTTCCAAGGAGCCGACGCTGAGCCATCCTCTTCATCCGGAGTCTTCTAACACAATGACGGTACCTTTAAGTGACGTCATCCAAGATTGTGTCCCTTCAATTTCGATTGGCTGATAGGATTCTATCAGCCAATCGGAATTAAGGTAGGAAAAAATCTGATTGGCTGATTCAATCAGCCAATCAGATTGAAGTTCAATCCGATTGGCTGATCCAATCAGCCAATCGTATTGAGCTTGCATTTTATTGGCTGATTGGAACAGACAAATATAAGATAAGGATGCAAGTGTGTGTACACAAAGTGATAACATAATGAGATATAATATTATCTGAAGCTCAATCCATGGTAATAGGCTGTGGTTTAACCCTTTGGATGCTAAGCCATTTCCCACCTAGGTGCTAATATTTTCTTTTGATTTTTTTTATTTTTGAAATTTCTGATTTTTTTTTTAACTTTTTAATTTTTTTTTACAGACCCCCAAGACTTACACTGTTGGAAAGGTTAGGCGATTACCTTTCCAACAGTGGATCTTGGGGGTCTGTAGCTGCTTAGATGCCTGAGATACAGGCTTCTAAGCAGCATGCCCCCTCCTCCTATACTTAACATTGTTAAGTATAAATAAAGTTGCGCGGTGATGTCATCACGCAATTGCGCGTGATGTCACCGTGCATCACGTGAAGCCCCGGCGATGCCTGTCACTCTACAGGCATGATCGCCGGGGTAGCAGCAGTAAGGAGCCCCCAGATCTCCCTCAAGGTGGGAGAGTGCTCATGACGGCTCTGAGCCATCATTAGCACCAGAGTGAGAAACTCTGTGATGGCTCAGAGCCGTCATTAGCACTCAAAGAGTTAAAAGCACAAAACCAGCTAATTAATATACACACAAAAAACACTGAAAATGCAATTTCTCATACATTTTATACTCTGCAGCTGGTATAACAAATCATTGAAAATACATTCAAATAAAAACAATTTTACAGTGTACTGTCCCTTTAACCTAGAAATAATTGACTTCTGGGATTGGAAGAAGGGCACTGTATACATAAGGTCTCCTCTTTACATTCATATTGCATACATACTCTATCTAAGCTACTAACTTCAATGCAACAGCATAACTATGGGCAACAAACAAAAGGCATTTAGAACTTTAACCACCAGTTGATTTTAGATGAAAGGGAGCAGCATTTGTGTCAAAATACTGATTTAGAATCTGTTCCAGCTGTACTATGTGTCCAGATATTTCTTGTATGTTAAAAACTCCTTTCTTTCCTCCTTTCCCATTAATAGTGCCCTCCGAGTACTCAATGGTGCTATGCCTGCTTGGACGTTATTTCCATTATTGCGGATTTCAATCTTTTTCAGCTCAATGCAGGTCAGAATTGGAAGGTAATTAAGAGACAGTTCATGAAACGTTGTCCTTTGGTGTCAACCTAACAACTGCTCATAAAAGGGGGAAGGATTTGAAATTAAAAAAGGTGAATTCTGGCTTAAGGGTGACATCATGAAAAAAAATGATTAGGACAGAAGGATAATCACATTAAAATTTATCAGGAACATTTTGATAAATCACCGACCTAGGGGAAGTGAATGGTGACTGGGGAGGTTTATTTTGTGTCACATTTAGATTGGATTCAGCATGACAAGAAATGAAGTTCAATTAGTATAATATAAAAAAAAAAATGATGACATTCATTTTCATCTTCTATTCTGGAAGTTGTAACCTTTACTGATGTTTCCAGTGATTTCTGAGATTCTATTAATTAGTTCCCTTTTTGCAAATTAACAATTGTAATTTTCAGAACATAATTATGAAAACGAGGAATATTTTATTTTAAGATTACTACCACATTCTTTACTTCACAATATTTTTATAATGGATATGAAAGAACAAAATTTAGCCATATTGATCTATCAGCAGTTGTATTATTCCTGATAATGCTTATTGGTTTACAGTTAATTGCAACTAATGTTCATTGGATTAGAGTTAATTGCAACTAATGTTCATTGGATTAGAGTTAATTGCAACTAATGTTCATTGGATTAGAGTTAATTGCAACTAATGTTCATTGGATTAGAGTTAATTGCAACTAAAGCGTATTGGTATATTTAACAATCACCTAGATTACAAGTTTTGTGCTAAACAGGGTGCGAAAATAACGCCAAAAAAGTTGCGTTATTTCACTCTCCATAGGGCTGCCATTATAAGTTACTGAAAAGCCTCCTTGTGCTGTGCGGTATGGTGCGTTAAGCTCCAAACCGCACAAAAGCCGAGGGCTGATTTTAAGTGCTCGTGCACGTTGTCCCCCATAGACATCAATGGGGAGAGAGGGTTAGAAAAAACTAATAAATGAAGTGTGGAATGGCAATTGCCATAATGCAACCCCGTTGATTTCTATGGGAGAAAGAAAGTTACGTTTAAACCTAACACCCTAACATAAACCCCTAGTCTAAACAACCCTAATCTGCCGCCCCCAACATCGCTGACACTAATAAAAGCTATTAACTCCTAATCAGCCGATCCCTGACATTGCCAACACTATAATAAAGCTATTAACCCCTAAACTGCCGCTCCCTGAAATCGCCACCACTAAATAAACCTATTAACCCCTAAACCTCCGGCCTCCCACATCGCCGCTACTAAATAAACCTATAAACCCCTAAAACTCCGGCCTCCCACATCACCGCCACTAAATAAACATATTAACCCCTAAACCTCTGGCCTCCCACATCGCAGCCACTAAATAAACCTATTAACCCCCTAAACCTCCGGCCTCCCACATCGCAAAACACTAAATTAAACTATTAACCCCTAAACCAAACACCCCCCTAACTTTAAATTAAAATTACAATATAACTATATTTAAATAAATAAAAATTTACCTGTGAAATAAAAATAAAACATCAAACTAAAAATTAACCTAACCTTACTATTCTAACAAAATTAAAAAAAAAATACCAATTGAAAATCCTATATTACAAATATAAAAACAATTAATCCTATGAAAAAATTAAAAAAAATCTAACATTACAAAAAAAAAATAAACACTAAAATTGCCAAAACTCAGACAATATCACATTGACAAAGGCCCGTTTACGAGTAGAAATGCATTTGTGCTAATTTTTGTTTGTTTATCAGTGCTAGTAAGCCGTATATACACTGATTATCGGCCAGGCATACTTGGAATGTGTATCACTATGAGCTAACTGGTTTGGGAGCGTAAATAATCATATTATATATTTTTTCCTTTCTGCAGTTTAGCATATACATATTAAGGTACTATGGTAACCATTATATGTGCAACTGCAGTTATTGCAGTCCGATTTCAAATTGTATCAATATAATCATCACTTCTCTAATACTCCTTATTAACCAAGAATCAAAATTATTTTTCCTAACCTGGATTATTTTAATGATAAAATTAATAAAGGTATATATTTTATAGTGGATGATATTGCCCCTTAAACCTCTATTTGTTTTTTTTTCTTCTTAAAACTCCTCTCCTCTCTTTTTTGTAAATTGATATATGCGACTATAAGAGTAATTCCACAATTACTTGCACAGTGCCAGTTAATACAATTGTTCATGTTAGTGTACTTTGTAACATTTTAGTTATGAGTTTTGTGAAACATTTTTGTTTTCGCAAAATCTATAACTACTGGCCTCAGATGGCGGTATGGTATGTGTCGGTACAGGCTGTAATGCAAGCATTTTAGCCGGACCGCACAACCAGTAATATCAACGCTATGAAAATCCCACACTTAAACGTAATTTTTTTGAGTGCGGAATGGACGCTGCGCAATAGGCTAAAATCCTTTGTTTAAATGCATACTTAGGTAGACTCAGGAACACTATTAGTATTCTTCAATGATAACTTGGTGTAATACCTGAGGTGATTTTTTTTTCTTACTATCAGGTAGATTACAAGTTATAGGGAATTTAACGAACGCAACAAAAGTTGTGTTATTTAACCCTCTATAGCGCAGCCATTACAAGTTTTGAAACAGCCGGCTTGTGTTTGCGATACGGTTGCGTTGAGCTCCATTCCGCACACAATTCAAGCGCTGTTTTGACATGCTCATGTATGCTTTCCCCATAGACATCAATGGGAAGAAGTTGTCAGAAAAAAACGCTTGCGTTCGCGAAATGAAAAGCTCGGTAACGCAGCCCCATTGAAGTCTATGGTGAAAAAAAGTAACGTATAAACACCCTAACATAAACCCGATGTCTAAACACCCCTAAACTCCTGCCCCCGATATCACCGACACCTACATAATGTTATTAACCTCTAATCTGCCGCTCCCGATATCGCTGCCACCTAAATAAATCTATTAACCCCTAATCTGCCGCTCCTGATATTGCCACCACTATACTAAAGTTATTAACCCCTATTCCCCTGCAACCCAACATCGCCCACACTATAATAAATCTATTAACCCCTATTCTGCCGCTACCCGACATCGCTGTCACTAACCCTACACCTCTGGTCTCCCACATCTTTACCACTAAATAAAACTTTTAACCTCTAAACCGCCAGCCCCCCACATCGCAACTCCCTAAATTAAACTATATTAACCCCTAAACCTAACCCTAACTTAACCCTAACTTAACCCTAACTCTAACCACAACCCTAACACCCCCTAACTTTAACATAATTAAAAAAGAGCTAAATTAAAGTTACAATTATTAACTAAATAATACCTATTTAAAACTAAATACATACTTACCTAGGAAATAAAACCTAAGCTAGCTACAATATAACTAATAGTTAAACTGTAGCTAGCTTAGGTTTTATTTTTATTTCACAGGTAAGTTTGTATTTATTTTAACTTAGTAGACTCGTTAGTAAATAGTTATTAACTATTTACTAACTACCTAGTTAAAATAAATACAAACTTACCTGTGAAATAAAACCTAAGCTGCCTTAGACTAAAACCTAACATTACAAAAAATAAAAAACACTAAAATTACAAATAATAAAAAAAAACTACCATAACAAAAAATAACAAATGAGATTATCCAAAACAATAAATATTATTCCTATTCTAATACCCCTTTAAAAAAAATCCCACCCCAAAATAAAAACCCTAATCTATAATAAACTATCAAGGGCCCTTAAAAGGGCATTTTGTGGGCCCTTAACAGGGCCTTTTGTAGGGCATTGCTCTTAAGAAATCAGCTCTTTTCCTACAAAAGAAAAACAAACACCACCTAACAGTATACAAACCCCTACCTCCCAAACCAACAAAATAAAAATAAAGTAAAACCTAATCTAACCATTGCCCTGAAAAGGGCATTTGTATGGGCATTGCCCTTAAAATTACATTCAGCTCTTTTGCTGAAACCAACTTCGTTATCCTTGAACTCTAAGAAATGGACTTTAAGTAGAAAAACAAATCACTTCTTTATTGACTTAAAAGCATGTAAGAAGAATGTTAATCCAAATGCGTTTCGTCATACAAGACATGACTTCCTCAATGGCTCCTTAACCTGAAGTGCCGGCACAGGTGTTCACAATCCCTCCTCATCAGAGCAGGCGGACAGAGTTATGGAGCAGTGGTCTTTAGACCGCTGCTTCAAAACTGCTGTTTCTGGCGAGTCTGAAGACTCGCCAGAAACATGGCCCTTCAAACTCCATTCAGAGCTTGATAAATGGGCCTCATTGTGTATATTTGTATACACCTATATACATGATCACTACTACATACAAAAATTTCTATACATGTATGAAAAAGTATACATTTCTCACTCATTATCGATATTTATCTATATGAAGGAATATACACATTTAAATAAAATGGATGATATCCATAAAACAGTTCACAATTTCTATAAAAGCTTTAGAAATAATGCAATTTTACAATCCAAACTCTATATTGTTATAACTTTTACATAGAATCAATTAAACTCCTAAGGCAATTATTCATTAATAAACCCTTAAAGATATACTGCTTATTCAGTAAACATTTTTACATCCCATTCTGAGTTTTACCCAAAAGAGACTCTTATACCCAGATGGAAAATCCAAAAGACTTCCTGTTTTCTCAGGATTTTATCTCTTTCCCCTCCTCTAGGGTGTCTTTTGATATGCTTTATACCTTGTACTCTCAACAGTGAGCTGTCAGAATTATGGTATTTATGAAAATGTACAGCTATGGGAGATGTGAATTCTGGATCTTCTATTGCTCTTAAATGTTCCAAAAAATGATCCTTCAAAGATCTAGTCATTAAACCTACATACTTCTTCCCACACCCCATGCACGATAATAAATATATAACATATTTAGTATTACAGTTAATAAACTGTCTAATACCGTATGTTTGCTGTTCATCTTGTGTGGTGAACTGATCACCTAACTTGAGATAAGAACACGTTTTGCAATGTCTACTTCCACATCTAATCTCCCTTTCTGGTAGCATTGATGGCGACAGAGAATTATCCAGTGTTTTTGCTTTCCTACTAGAGAAATTTAACCCTCCATCAATTATTCTAGTCATTTGTGTATCAGTCCTCAGAATAGGCAATGCATTTCTGATGATATCACAAATTGCATTATACTCTCTACTATACGTAGTCACAAAATATGGTCTGGTTTAATTTGTTTTGTTTTTGTGTCTTATCTTGGGAGTCAACAGATCATCCCTATTCATAGAGGCCTACTTATCAAGCCGTCAACTGTGCTGCATTCGATGGCACCAATACGCTCGCCAATAAGATTGAACTTGCATTCTATTGGCTGATTGGATCAGCCAATAGGATGAAAGCTTAATCCTATTGGCTGATTGCAACAGCCAATATAATTTTTTCAACCTTAATTCCGATTGGCTGATAGAATTCTATCAGCCAATCGGAATCTAAGGGACGCCATCTTGGATGACGTCATTTAAAGGAACCTTCATTCCGAAGAAGACGTGGAACGAAGAGGATGCTCCGCGTCGGATGTTTTGAAGATGGAGCCGCTCTGCGCCGGATGGATGAAGATAGAAGATGCCGTCTGGGTGAAGACTTCTGCGGGCTTGGATGAAGACTTCGGCCGCTTGGATGAAGACTTCTGCCGGGTTCTTGGAGGATGGATGTCGGATGTTCAAAACTGTAAGTGAATCTTCAGGGGTTAGTGTTAGGAATTTTTAAGGGTGTATTGGGTGGGTTTTATATTTAGATTAGGTTTTGGGCAGCAATAGAGCTAAATGCCCTTTTAAGGGCAATGCCCATACAAATGCCCTTTTCAAGGCAATGGGGAGCTTTTTTTAGTTAGGTTTTTATTTGGGGGATTGGTTGTGTGGGTGGTGGGTTTTACTGTTGGGGGGGTATTTGTATTTTTTATTTACAGGTAAAAGAGCTGATTTCTTTGGGGCAATGCCCCACAAAAGGCCCTTTTAAGGGCTATTTGTAGTTTATTGTAGGCTAGGTTTTTTTTTTATTTTGGGGGGACTTTTTTATTTTCATAGGGCCCTTAGATTAGGTGTAATTAGTTTAAATCTTTGATAAATTTTTTTTTGTGTAACTTAGTGTTTGTTTGTTTTTTGAAACTTAGTGACAGTTGTTAGTTTTTTGTAACTTATTAATTTTTATTGTAGATTTAAATTATTTGAGTAGGGTTAGGTGTTTAAATATATAATATATTTAATTTAATTTGTAGTTTAATGTAATTTAGTCTAATAGTTAGGGTAGATTAATTATTAGTTTAATATAGTTTAATGTAATTTTTGTATAATAGTTAGGGTAGGTTAATTATTAGTTTAATATAGTTTAATTTAAATCTAAAGGTAAGTTTACATTTATTATAAGATAGGAATGAGTTAATATTTCATTTAAAGTTAGCGGGTTGTTAGGTTAAGGGGTTAATAGTTTAATTTAGTTTATGGCGATGTGGGGGGCTGGTGGTTTAGGGGTTAATAGGTTTAGTAAGTGCTAGTGATGTGGGAGGCCAGGGGTTTAGGAGTTAATACATTTATTTAGTTGCGGTGGTCTCCGGGAGCGGCGGGATAGGGGTTAATAACTTTATGTAGGTGGCGGCGGTATCAAGAGCGGCAGATTAGGGCTTAATAACTTTTATTTAGGTGGCGGTGGTGTCGGGACAACAGAATAGGGGTTAATAAGTATAATGTAGGTGGCGGTGGTGTAGGGGGCGGCAGATTAGGGGTGTTTAGACTCTGGGGTTATGTTAGGGTATTAGGTGTAAACATAACTTTTATTCTCCCATCGGAATCAATGGGATATCGGGCAGCAGCGAACATGAGCTTTTGCTGCTTTCAGACTCCCATTGATTCCTATGGCATCTGCCGCCTCCACAGTGGCGGATTGAAAACCAAGTACGCTGGGCCGAAATAGTGGCGAGCGTACCTGCTAGGAATTTGTTAACTTGCAAAAGTAGTCAGATAGTGGCAAAATTAGCATTCGGAACATCTGTAGTGACATAAGCATCGATCTGTGTCGGACTGAGACCGGCGGATCGTATGTTTCGTCACAGATTTCAACCTTTGCCGGTCTGTAGGCTGTGATAACTAAGGCGAATCAAGCTCTCCACAATTACGCTGTGGAATTCCAGCGTATTTGTGGTTGACGGCTTGATAAATAGGCCTCATAGCATCAACCTTATTCTTTGCCTTTAACAGAGGCGTTTCTCCATATCCTCTGTTCAAGAACCTAAGTGTAGTTTTTTCTGCTTGTTTCTCATATTCAATTCTTGAATTCTAATAAAAACCTATTCAAATCAGCCAATAGAATTTCAGTAGCTCTCATCCTATTGGCTGATTTGAACAGCCAATAGGATTTCAGTAGCTCTCATCCAATTGGCTGATTTGAATTTCAAAAATCAAATAAGCCAATAGGAATGCAAGGGATGCCATTTTGAATCGTGTACCTTGCATTGAAGATTCAGTATACGGCGGTGACCTTATGAAGAGGATGCTCCGCACCAGATGTCTTCTGGATGGACCCGCTCCGCAACGCCGCAATGAAGATAGAAGACGCCGCCGAGATGAAGATAGAAGATGCCGCCTTGATGAAGATGGAGCCGCCTGCCACCTGGATGAAGATGGAGCCGCCTGGATGAAGATGGAGCCACCGGGATGAAGATCCTTCAAGCGGGACTTCAGCAACTGTGGATCTTCGGGGGTTAGCGTTAGGATTTTTTTAAACTTTTTGGGTGTTTTTTTTGTTGAGTTTAGGGTTTGGGATTTTTGTAAAAGAGCTTAATGCCCTTTTCAGGGCAATGCAAAAGAGCTAAATGCCCTTTTAAGGGCAATACCCATACAAATGCCCTTTTCAGGGCAATGGGTATCTTAGGTTTTTGTTAGAGTTAGGTTTTTTTATTTTGGGACGTTGGTTGAGTGGTGGGTTTTACTGTTGAGGGGACCTTTTTATTTATTTTTACAGGTAAAAGAGCTGTTTAACTTAGGGCAATGCCATACAAAAAGGCCCTTTTAAGGGCTATTGGTAGTTTATTGTGGGCTAGCTTTTTATTTTATTTTGGGTGGGCTTTTTTATTTTTATAGGGCTATTAGATTAGGTGTAATTCTTTGTTATTTTTGATAATTTCATTTGTTATTTTTCGTAATTTAGTGTTTGTTATTTTTTGTAATTTAATATTTTTTAATTTTAATATAAAGTTAGGGGGGGCATTAGATTTAGGGGTTACTATTTTAAATTAGTTTATTGCGATGTGGGGGGCTTTTGATTTAGGGGTTAATAGTTTAATTTAGTATATTTTGTTGTGGGGGGCTTGTGGTTTTGGGGTTAATAGGTTTATTATAGTGACGGCGTTGTCGGGGAGCGGCAGAATAGGGGTTAATATATTTATTATAGTGTGTGCGATGTTGGGGTGCGGGGGAATAGGGGTTAATAACTTTAGTATAGTGGCGGCGATGTTGGAGAGCTGCGGAATTGGGGTTAATACATTTTATTAGTGGCAGCGATGTGGGAAGCAGCAGATTAGGGGTTAATAACTTTAATATAGTGTTTGCGATGCGGGAGGGCTTCAGTTTAGGGGTTAATAGGTAGTTTATGGGTGTTAGTGTACTTTTTAACACTTTAGTTATGAATTTTATGCAACAGTTTTGTTGCGTAAAACTCATAACTACTGCTTTCAGATAGCGGTACAGATCGTGTTGTTATAGGGTGTAACACAAGATTTTTAGCCTCAACGCAAAACTCGTAATGGCTGCGCTATGGAAGTCCCATGAAAAAAACTTCATTTTTACGAGTGCGGGACTGACATTACAGGCTTAAAGGCTTGCGGTACAACTATACTGGCAAGACTTGTATTGGCTTTAGTGCTGCTTTAACGCTGAAATTACCATTTTCTCAGCGTTAAAAGATGAACGCACAACTCGTAATCTACCTGTATGTCAATAAATCCTTTGAACAATAAACTTTATAGTTTACAAAATAATTATATTTATTAATCATAATGAAATACATAATACAATAAAAGTAATAATAAACGGTTAAGTCCTGTGTAAAAAAAAATGCTTTATTAATATATACTTTTACAAGTATATTTTAAACAATAACAGAAGTGACCTACTGGAAAATTATTTCAATTAGTGGTTAGTGAGCAGTGGAAAAGCACTAAATTCCTGATTATACTGCCAATGTTTTATAATAAAACCACAAAGCCTTTCAGCACAATTATTTCTTAGACATTGGTTGAGGCCCATGGACCTGTATTTATGAATTATTAGCAACCATAATGTGAAGCAAAGGGGAAGATATTGTAATGCTTTGCTGTTGACACAAACCAAAATGAATTCAGAAAGTGGTTATCTTGTACACTAAGTAGAACTGCTACAGATAGAGGAGTTGATGAAAATACATTTCTACAACAATCCCCTTAGATTTTAATGGGGAGATTTTTAAAGGGGTGTGATCAGACCCATAATTTGCACAAATTACATTTGTTTTATTGTATATTGATAAAGAATCTGCAAGCAGAAGCTCAACACACAATTTCTGTAGATTCTAATCTGTTAAAGGGACAGTCTACTCCCAAACTCTTACGCCTAGATTTAGAGTTCTGCGTTAGCCGTCAAAAACAGCGTTAAGGGGTCCTAACGCTGCTTTTTACCGCCCGCTGGTATTTAGAGTCAGCCAGGAAAGGGTCTAACGCTCACTTTCCAGCCACGACTTTTCCATACCGCAGATCCCCTTACGCCAATTGCATATCCTATCTTTTCAATGGGATCTTCCTAACGCCGGTATTTAGAGTCTTGGCTGAAGTGAGCGTTACACCTCTACCGACAAGACTCCAGCCGCAGAAAAAAGTCAGGAGTTAAGAGCTTTATGGGCTAACGCCGGTTCATAAAGCTCTTAACTACTGTGCTCTAAAGTACACTAACACCCATAAACTACCTATGTACCCCTAAACCAAGGTCCCCCAACATTGCCGCCACTCTAATTAACCCCTAATCTGCCGACCGCACACCGCCGCCACCTACATTATCCCTATGTACCCCTAATCTGCTGCCCCTAACATCGCCGACCCCTACATAATATTTATTAGCCCCTAACCCCCCCCCAAGTCGCCGCTACCTTACCTACACTTATTAACCCCTAATCTGCCGACCGGACCTCGCCGCTACTCTAATAAATGTATTAACCCCTAAAGCTAAGTCTAACCCTAACCCTAACACCCCCCTAAGTTAAATATAATTTTTATCTAACAAAATAAATTAAATATTATTAACTAAAGTATTCCTATTTATAACTAAATACTTACCTGTAAAATAAACCCTAATATCGCTACAATACAATGAATAATTATATTGTAGCTATTTTAAGATTTATATTTATTTTACAGGCAACTTTGCATTTATTTTAACTAGGTACAATAGCTATTAAATAGTTATTTACTATTTAATAGCTACCTAGTTAAAATAATTACAAAATTACCTGTAAAATAAATCCTAACCTAAGTTACAATTTAACCTAACACTACACTATCAATAAATAAATTAAATCAATTAACTACAAGTACCTACAATTAAATAAACTAAACTAAATTACAAAAACAAACAAACACTAAATTACAAAAAATAAAAAAAGATTACAAGAATTTTAAGCTAATTACACCTACTCTAAGCCCCCTAATAAAATAACAAAGCCCCCCAAAATAAAAAAATGCCCTACCCTAATCTAAAATAAAAAGTTAACAGCTCTATTACCTTACCAGCCCTTAAAAGGGCTTTTTGCGGGGCATGCCCCAAAGAAATCAGCTCTTTTGCCTGTAAAAAAAACATACAATATCCCCCCCAACATTACAACCCATCACCCACATACCCCTACTCTAACCCACCCAAACCCCCCTTAAAAAACCTAACACTAAGCCCCTGAAGATCTTCCTACCTTGTCTTCACCCACCCGGGTATCACCGATCCGTCCAGAAGAGGGTCCGAAGTCTTCATCCTATCCGGCCAGAAGAGGTCCTCCAGAGGGTCCGAAGTCTTCATCCTATTCGGCCAGAAGAGGTCCTCCAGAGGGTCGGAAGTCTTCATCCAGGCGGCATCTTCTATCTTCTTCCATCCGGAGCGGAGCGGGTCCATCTTGAAGCAGCCGACACGGAGCAATCCTTCCTCACCGCCGGACTAACGACGAATGAAGGTTCCTTTAAATTACGTCATCCAAGATGGCGTCCCTCGAATTCCGATTGGCTGATAGGATTCTATCAGCCAATCGGAATTAAGGTAGGAAAAATCTGATTGGCTGATTGAATCAGCCAATCAGATTCAAGTTCAATCGGATTGGTTAATCCGGAACAGCCAATAGAATGCAAGCTCAATCTGATTGGCTGATCCAATCAGCCAATCGGATTGAACTTGAATCTGATTGGCTGATTCAATCAGCCAATCAGATTTTTCCTACCTTAATTCCAATTGGCTGATAGAATCCTATCAGCCAATCGGAATTCGAGGGACGCCATCTTGGATGACGTCATTTAAAGGAACCTTCATTCGTTGTTAGTCCGTCGGTGAGGAAGGATGGCTCCGCGTCGGCTGCTTCAAGATGGACCCGCTCTCCTCCGGATGGAAGAAGATAGAAGATGCCGTCTGGATGAAGACTTCCGACCCTCTGGAGGACCTCTTCTGGCCGGATAGGATGAAGACTTTGGACCCTCTGGAGGACCTCTTCTGGTCGGATAGGATGAAGACTTCGGACCCTCTTCTGGACGGATCGGTGATATCGTCTGGGTGAAGACAAGGTAGGAAGATCTTCAGGGGCTTAGTGTTAGGTTTTTTAAGGGGGGGTTTGGGTGGGTTAGAGTAGGGGTATGTGGTTGGTGGGTTGTAATGTTGGGTGGGGGTATTGTATGTTTTTTTTACAGGCAAAAGAGCTGATTTCTTTGGGGCATGCCCCGCAAAAAGCCCTTTTAAGGGCTGGTAAGGTAATAGAGCTGTTACCTTTTTATTTTAGAATAGGGTAGGGCATTTTTTTATTTTGGGGGGCTTTGTTATTTTTTTACGGGGCTTAGAGTAGGTGTAATTAGTTTAAAATTCTTGTAATCTTTTTTTAATTTTTGTAATTTAGTGTTTGTTTTTTTTGTAATTTAGTTTAGTTGATTTTATTGTAGGTAATTGTAGTTAATTTATTTAATTTATTTATTGATAGTGTAGTGTTAGGTTTAATTGTATCTTAGGTTAGGATTTATTTTACAGGTAATTTTGTAATTATTTTAACTAGGTAGCTATTAAATAGTTAATAACTATTTAATAGCTATTGTACCTAGTTAAAATAAATACAAAGTTGCCTGTAAAATAAATATAAATCCTAAAATAGCTACAATATAATTATTCGTTTTATTGTAGCTATCTTAGGGTTTATTTTACAGGTAAGTATTTAGCTTTAAATAGGATTCATTTATTTAATAAAAAATAATTTATTTAGTTAGATTAAAATTATATTTAATTTAGGGGGGTGTTAGGGTTAGGGTTAGACTTAGCTTTAGGGGTTAATACATTTATTAGAGTAGCGGCGAGGTCCGGTCGGCAGATTAGGGGTTAATACTTTAAGTTAGGTGTCGGCGATGTTAGGGAGGGCAGATTAGGGGTTAATACTATTTATTATAGGGTTTGCGAGGTGGAAGTGAGGCGGTTTAGGGGTTAATACATTTATTATAGTGGCTGCGAGGTCCGGTCGGCAGATTAAGGGTTAATAAGTGTAGGTAAGGTAGCGGCAACGTTGGGGGGGCAGATTAGGGTTAATAAATATAATATAGGGGTCGGCAGTGTTAGGGGCAGCAGATTAGGGGTACATAGGTATAATGTAGGTGGCGGCGGTGTACGGAGTGGCAGATTAGGGGTTAATAATAATATGCAGGGGTCAGCGATAGTGGGGGCGGCAGATTAGGGGTTAATAAGTGTAAGGTTAGGGGTGTTTAGACTCAGGGTTCATGTTAGGGTGTTAGGTGCAGACTTAGGAAGTGTTTCCCCATAGGAAACAATGGGGCTGCGTTAGGAGCTTAACGCTGCTTTTTTGCAGGTGTTAGGTTTTTTTGCAGCTCAAACTGCCCCATTGTTTCCTATGGGGGAATCATGCACAAGCACGTTTTTCAAGCTGGCTGCTACCGTAAGCAACGCTGGTATTGAGAGTTGAAGTGGCGGTAAATTGCCTGTACGCTCCCTTTTTGGAGCCTAACGCAGCCCTTCAGAAAACTCTAAATACCAGCGTTATTTAAAAGGTGCGGGGGGGAAAAAACATGCGTAGCTAACGCACCCCTTTGGCCGCAAAACTCGAAATCTAGGCCTTATTGTTTAAAAAGATAGATAAGCCCTTTATTGCCCATTCCTCAGTTTTGCATAACGAACACTGTTATATGAATATACAAGGCTGTCATTGGAATATATGGCCTCTATTTATCAACCTGTCAACTTACCTGGATTTGCCGGCACCAATACGCTCGCCTAACATCGCTGCCGTGGACCTGAATACGTTCTCCAAAATTATCAAAAAAGCTGTCAAAAAGCCGCGCACCAAGTACGGGGCGACTGTTGTTAACTAACAGTCATCGATCTCGCTGCTCTTCGGCTTTTTTACAGCTTTATTGGTACCCTGTCACTAAACACCCACACTATACTATACTGTTTTACCCCCTATACCGCCGCTCCCGGACCCCGCCGCAACTAAATAAAGTGTTTAGCCCCTAAACCACCACTCCCGGACCTCGCCGCAACTAAATAAAGTGTTTAACCCCTAAACCGCCGCTCCCGGACCCCGCCGCAACTAAATAAAGTGTTTAACCCCTAAACCGCAATTCCGGGAGTCCACCACAACTCTAATAAATGTATTAACCCCTAAAACGCCGCCCCCGGAGCCCACCGCCACCTACATTATACTTATTAACCCCTAATCTGCCCCCCTACACCGCTGCCACCTACATTAAATTTATTAACCCCTAATCTGCCCCCCTACACCGCTGCCACCTACATTAAATTTATTAACCCCTAAACTGCCCCCCCTACACCGCTGCCACTATATAAAATGTATTAATCCCTAAACCTAAGTCTAACACAAACCCTAACATCACCTAACTTAAATATAATTTTAATAAATCGAAATAAAATTATTCCTATTTAAAACTAAATACTTACCTATAAAATAAACCCTAAGCTAGCTACAATATAACTAATAGTTACATTGTAGCTATCTTAGGATTTATTTCTATTTTACAGGCAACTTTGCATTTATTTTAACTAGGTAGAATAGTTATTAAATAGTTATTAACTATTTAATAACTTCCTAGCTAAAATAAATACAAATTTACCTGTAAAATAAAACCTAACCTAAGTTACAATTGCACCTAACACTACACTATAATTAAATTATAGATTAAGGGTTAATAAATGTAATGTAGATGGAGGCAGATTAGGGGTTAATAAATTTAATGTAGGTGGCGGCAGTGTAGGGGGCAGATTAGGGGTTAATAAGTATAATGTAGGTGGCGGTGGGCTCCGGGAGCGGCGGTTTAGGGGTTAAAAACTATATTTAGTTGCGGCGGGGTCCGGGAGCGGCGGTTAAGGGGTTAATAAGTATAATGTAGGTGACGGCGGTGTAGGGGGGGGCAGATTAGGGGTGTTTAGACTCGGGGTACATGTTAGGTTGTGAGGTGTAGACGTTCCCATAGGAATCAATCGGATATCGGGCAGCAGCGGACATGAGCTCTCGCTGCTTTCCGACTCCCATTGATTCCTTTGTTATTCGCGGCCTCGAGGGCAGCGGATTGAAAACCAGGTACGATGGGCCGGAAAAGTTGCGAGCGTACCTGCTAGTTATTTGATAACTAGCAAAAGTAGTCAGATAGTGCCGAACTTGCGTTCGGAACATCTGTAGTGACATAAGCATCGATCTGTGTCGGACTGAGTCCGGCAGATCGTATGTTACGTCACTAAATTCTACTTTTGCCGGTCTGTAGGGTTTGATAACTAAGGCGAATCAGGCTCGCCACAAATACGCTGCGGAATTCCAGCATATTTGTGGTTGACGGCTTGATAAATAGAGGCCTATTTCTCAATTAGAATGTAGGTTGTTCCCCTGGAATACCCAGCTAACTCCCATATCTACATCATGTCTTCTCTATTGCTGACTAATAAAGACAGAGAAAACAACTTCATATTATTACTATAGGAGCTATGTGGATACATTTATATACAGCATTTAAAGTATATGTATTTTGTACATTGATTTAAGCATTGCATTGATTTTTTAATCATCCTTTTTTAATAATAAAAAGAACACACAAAGAAATTTTGTTCTATTGGATAATTTATATAAGGGGGTATCTCGCATTCAAACTTTAGTGTGCGGTGGTAACCACATGAAGAGAATATCGGCGAAGGAAGATCCTAAGATGAGATGATCAAAATATTAGAAGATCAGAAGAGGGATGAATACTGGTCAAGGGAAAGAGGACATCCCTAGTGGAGCACCCCCATGGCTGAAGAGGGAGAAAGGAGAACTGCCATGGGTGAAGATAGAAGAGGTGCACTGCCTGGGGTAGTAGTGCCCACCAAGGAGCCGGATTCAAGTTGGGTAAGTACCATTTTTGTGATTTAGCATTAGGATTTTTTTGCGTTTTTTTTTTTATAGGATTTTTAATGCTGAAGAGCTATAATCACTATAAGACTACCAAATGCTCTCAGGTTAGTATAGGGGTTTTTATTTTGGGGTGTTTTTTATTTATTTATTTTTTAATAAAAAAAAATGTATTGAGGTTTTTGTACATTGACAAAGAAAATGAGGATACAAGGCATTGACAGACCAAGACATTGCAGTGATTATACAAAAAAACAATGCCTTGTTGACATGTAAATATCAACTCATAGAGCTCTATGTAATATAAATACAGGGAGTGCAGAATTATTAGGCAAGTTGTATTTTTGAGGATTAATTTTATTATTGAACAACAACCATGTTCTCAATGAACCCAAAAAACTCATTAATATCAAAGCTGAATATTTTTGGAAGTAGTTTTTAGTTTGTTTTTAGTTTTAGCTATTTTAGGGGGATATCTGTGTGTGCAGGTGACTATTACTGTGCATAATTATTAGGCAACTTAACAAAAAACAAATATATACCCATTTCAATTATTTATTTTTACCAGTGAAACCAATATAACATCTCAACATTCACAAATATACATTTCTGAAATTCAAAAACAAAACAAAAACAAATCAGTGACCAATATAGCCACCTTTCTTTGCAAGGACACTCAAAAGCCTGCCATCCATGGATTCTGTCAGTGTTTTGATCTGTTCACCATCAACATTGCGTGCAGCAGCAACCACAGCCTCCCAGACACTGTTCAGAGAGGTGTACTGTTTTCCTTCCTTGTAAATCTCACATTTGATGATGGACCACAGGTTCTCAATGGGGTTCAGATCAGGTGAACAAGGAGGCCATGTCATTAGATTTTCTTCTTTTATACCCTTTCTTGCCAGCCACGCTGTGGAGTACTTGGACGCGTGTGATGGAGCATTGTCCTGCATGAAAATCATGTTTTTCTTGAAGGATGCAGACTTCTTCCTGTACCACTGCTTGAAGAAGGTGTTTTCCAGAAACTGGCAGTAGGACTGGGAGTTGAGCTTAACTCCATCCTCAACCCAAAAAGGCCCCACAAACTCATCTTTGATGATACCAGCCCAAACCAGTACTCCACCTCCACCTTGCTGGCGTCTGAGTCGGACTGGAGCTCTCTGCCCTTTACCAATCCAGCCACGGGCCCATCCATCTGGCCCATCAAGATTCACTCTCATTTCATCAGATCATAAAACCTTAGAAAAATCAGTCTTGAGATATTTCTTGGCCCAGTCTTGACGTTTCAGCTTGTGTGTCTTGTTCAGTGGTGGTCGTCTTTCAGCCTTTCTTACCTTGGCCATGTCTCTGAGTATTGCACACCTTGTGCTTTTGGGCACTCCAGTGATGTTGCAGCTCTGAAATATGGCCAAACTGGTGGCAAGTGGCATCTTGGCAGCTGCACGCTTGACTTTTCTCAGTTCATGGGCAGTTATTTTGCGCCTTGGTTTTTCCACACGCTTCTTGCGACCCTGTTGACTATTTTGAATGAAACACTTGATTGTTCGATGATCACGCTTCAGAAGCTTTGCAATTTTAAGAGTGCTGCATCCCTCTGCAAGATATCTCACTATTTTTGACTTTTCTGAGCCTGTCAAGTCCTTCTTTTGACCCATTTTGCCAAAGGAAAGGAAGTTGCCTAATAATTATGCACACCTGATATAGGGTGTTGATGTCATTAGACCACACCCCTTCTCATTACAGAGATGCACATCACCTAATATGCTTGATTGGTAGTAGGCTTTCGAGCCTATACAGCTTGGAGTAAGACAACATGCATAAAGATAATGATGTGGTCAAAATACTCATTTGCCTAATAATTCTGCACTCCCTGTATTTGCATTGTAAAATCCTGACACCTCTTTCAAACAGCATGAGAATTAACTCCTAGTGAGTATGATATGTCTTTTGGACTCTCTGTATGGGATTAGTATAAGAGGTTGTTCAGTAACGGTTAGGCTCAGGTACAGGAGTCTCTCATTGGTGCTGTGTAAGGTTAATCCAAGGGGTATACATAATGAGAATTATATTTAGTACAGTAAGGATATAGAAGGGGCTGCTGTCAAACGTAATAGGGGAGAGTCAACTGTAAGCGGTAACTGAGTGAGAAGTGTAGTAGATTGTATTAGGGTTTAAATCCATCTTACTAAAATCCACACTTTTCCAATAGTCTACGCCTTTTTAGAAGTGTGTAAGAAGCCAGAGGGGTATATTAAATTGCATGAATAAATGATGAAACAAGTTTACAATGGCATTTAGTGATTATGTGGCAACTCTAGGTAGCAGTGTTCATATATGTGCTGGTCACACAGAAACACAAACATAAATCAGTGTAACTTATGAGCAATACAAATTATAAACAAACTAACTACATGTTCACAATGCTGCTATATTTGTATAATCTACAAAACATGAAATGTAAATATAAAATACTGCTCTAGAGCCAGAGCATAAGAAAACTTCTTAGCGAGCACTTAATATAATGAAATGAATGTTTTCCACATAGTTCTCATTTACATTCCATATATTTTGTATTGAAAACGACTTAGTGGCGTAACATATAAATATTAACATAGAATCATAGCTTAATATTCATCGGGCAAACACCGCTTTTGATAATGTAGTACATATAGACAGCAATGATAGGTGCTATAACACTGTCTAGGTGGTTAGGAACACTAAAACAATAAGGCTGTGTAGAGTTAGGAAGCTGTAGATCTTGTGAATAAGAAAATTAAAATATAGTATATTGCTGTCTATTACTCATATCTGGTATGTCTGACCACAGTGACCAGGGTTGTCAGACTGAGACATACAGGAGATGGGGAGCAGAATTAATTTCCATATGGTGTTAGCTAAATCTTGTGGGTCCCTGTTACTAGGGGGACGCTGGGTAATGTGGAAAGGATGTGCACTGCAAGTAACTATTGTTTTAAGTGGGCAACAATAAAGTGTGCTAGGGTATGCTGCACCTGTATTAAAGTGACACCATACTCCCCTGCTCAATATGCTGAATCGTAGTAGAGTCACATCTAGGAAGGACAGGAGTAGTTAAATTAAGGTGCTGCAGCGTACGGATATGGGAATGGGATTTAATATCCCATTAAGCTTAAGTGCGGATATAGATGCTTAGATTAGCGTATTTTTATAACATAGTAAACCTAGACAGTGAGTACATCTGTATTAGTCCCCCTACTATACAGAAAGAAAAAGAAAAAAAGAAAGAATTAAACTCTAAGAAAAAGAAAAACATGCACAACCGTAGGGAAAACTGTTTGAGAAGTTAAAGTCATTACTCACTGAGATGAAGAGGGACTAGTTAGCATCTTCATCATACCTTATAATAAGACTTTAAAGTGAAACTATTACATAAGGTCTAAAATGTCAGGCTGCCTAGTTGAGCTCACTCAGTGTTGCAAAAACGCTATGTAAATTATACAGTTTCACAAATAGTCAGAGGAATACACAATGAGCCAGTAGAAAGCTCCGTATATCTTAAGGGAGAACATTGAAGAATATATAAGCAAGGGTTTAAAATTTCAGGCAGCAGAGTCATCCTTAGGCTAACATAACAATAAGGGTGAAGGAGAATCTCTGCGAGGTGTCGCGCTACCTTATCCGATTCCAACAGTTTCTTGAGAGCGCGAGTGTGAAGATTCCGATTCTAAAAGTAGACATCCCGCTCTCTGCAACGAGTAGTAGAGAAAGGTTGATTGCAGTGGGCGTGTGGCAGTTAAGGGGTAAATAGGTATATTTATTAGGCTTGGTGCTATATTTCAAAGGGATCCTTTACTATACATTGTCAATGTTAGTGCCAATGCTGTTTGGAATATTTGGGTGAAGCTGCCTTTAAACAATGATGTCAGCAGCTTGGAATATTTGTCGGCTTGCGTGACATTGCGGGGGAACTCTTTGGAATAGAACAAATCTGGTGATCCAATGCACTACTGGGAGCTAGCAGAACAAATCTGGTGAATCAATGCACTATTGGGAGCTAGCTGAACACATTGGGTGAGCTAATAAGAAGAGGAATATATGTGAAGCCACCAACTAACGCCAGAACATTGCTGCTCCTGAGCCTATATAGGTATGCTTTCGATACCAATAGAAAAAAAAGTTGTTTAAGTTGCATGCTCTATCTGAATCTTTGAAGAAAAATGTTGTGTTTCATGTAATTTAGGTAATTGTATTTAATTTATGTAATTTATTTAATTGTTGTGTAATGTTAGGTGTTAATGTAACTCAGGCTAGGTTTTATTTTACAGGTACATTTGTATTTATTTTAGCTAGGCAGTTAGTAAATATTTAATAACTATTTAGTAACTATTCTTCCTAGTTAAAATAAATACAAACTTGCCTGTAAAATGAAAATAAACCCTAAGCTAGCTACAATGTAAGTATTAATTTTATTGTAGCTAGCTTAGGGTTTATTTTATAGGTAAGTATTTAGTTTTAAATAGGAATTATTTAGTATTTATGTTAGGGCTTAGGGGCTGTTAGGGTTAGATTTAGGTTTAGGGGATAATAAATTTAGTATAGTGGCGGCGACGTTGGGGGCAGCAGATTAGGGGTTAATAAATGTAGGTAGGTGGCGGCGATGTTAGGGACAGCAGATTAGGGGTTAATAATATTTAACTAGTGTTTACAATGCAGGAGTGCGGTGGTTTAGGGGTTAATATGTTTATTATAGTGGCAGCGATGTCAGGAGCTGCAGATTAGGGGTTAATAATTTTATTTTAGTGTTTGCGATGTGGGAGGGCCTCGGTTTAGGGGTTAATAGGTAGTTTATGGGTGTTAGTCTGCTTTTTAGCACTTTAGTTATGAGTTTTATGCTACAGCTTTGTAGCGTAAAACTCATAGCTACAGTCTTTAGATTGCGTTACGAATCTTGCGGTATAGGTTGTACCGCTCACTTTTTGGCCTCCAAAAAAAAGCTTGTAATGCCGGCGCTATGAAAGACACTTTGAAAAAAGACTTTATGCAAATTGCATAAGTTAATTTACGGTACGGCCAAAAAAGTGTGCGGGACAGCTGTACCTACAAGACACGTAATAGCAGCGGTAGTGAAAAAGCAGCGTTATAACCCATAACGCTGCTTTTTTACTCATTATTATTATTATTATCGGTTATTTGTAGAGCGCCAACAGATTCCGCAGCGCAACTCATAACACAAAACTCGTAATCTAGCCTTAAGTTTTTATATTTATTTATTTATAAATAAACAGTATTGCTACTGTTTAATTTCCTCTGAAACCTTAATCTGTAGCTTTAAGTTAGCGCTGTTCTCACATATTGGTATTTGCATGTGTTAGTTTAAGTGGAGGGGTTATTCTGAGTGTCAGAAAGATCAGGTTGCTTTTCATAAGGCGCTTCTATTATTCTCTTTGCAATGATAAATACCGACAGCATATTCCGTCTGCATTTATCGATGTGATACTCTACATCGTGTCCGCTCGCACTTTCATAAATCGGCCCCATAGTATTCACTTTTTTTCTCTTTGAAACATAATTTATATATTAACTTAAATTCTGAGATAATTCTGGCAAATAGTATCATTTTTTATGTAATTCTGCAGATGTTGATATGGAAAAAACAAACAAGCAGTTTTATATTCTTGTGCTCCTTCATCGAAATCTGCAAGTTCACCTTATGCTGCTGATATAATTGTCTTCTCAAAGAAAAAAAAACTTAAAGGGAGATTAAAAACGTGCAAAAATCGTATGTATATATATATATATATATATATATATATATATATATAAAAACTCTGCAATACACTTTCATTATTTATTTTGTCACCTTTTCCTGTAATTTCATTCTGAAATTGTGAACTTTTCAGTTACTGTTAGAAATTGAAGCGCAGAATACTAATATATTCCACACAGCCATTGGCTGCACACTCTAGTGACTTATTTATAACTGTCTCTAATTGGCTACAGCAGAGAAGGTAATTTAAGTTACAACATGGCAGCTCCCATTGTTTTATACTGTAGACACAAAAACTTTACACTTATTTTGTCAATATTTAGAAAGCTAATGAAATCTTAAAAAAATACATCTACATATTATTCTCAGACAAATCTTTTCTTTGAATGCATTATTCTATCTAGCATTTATTTAGTATTGCGTAAACAATTTTGCAAGGGTTTTTGGCAGCGTTTGTGCCCCCTTTACATTGCACTCATATTACAAGTTGAGCAAAATGGCGATTGCGCTAGATCTTGATTTACGTGAGAAACCTTACCACGATTAACTTTTTTCCGAAAATACAAAATACTTCAAAAATACATTACAATGTATACTTACACTCATAATAACATCATCTTATAAAAATTATTTGAAAAAAAAAAAATATTACACACAAAAGTTATAAGGGATCAAACATATGAAATATTGAAATAAATTAAATAGTGACAGCACTACCATAAAAACAAAAACTATGATAAACGTTGTTAGAAATATATATGAAATATTGAGTGTTGGTTGCCGTAATCATAGTTTATAGTGCTGTGCCTGAAGCTACAAATTAAAGGTTCAGAAACAAACCCTGTTGGCTCTCTTGTTTACAAACATTCATTAAAAAATAAACGCCCACCGTGATTAACCATTTGTATGCCTGTCTTTAAGCAATTTGAAATATAATGATACCACATATCATCATTCCAATGAGATGCTATGCGACAGTTTCCTATGTCATGTTTAAACATTAATTTAGTGCTATAACCTTACTTCAGCAAACTACTCATACAAAAATCATTTTGTACACACTATTTGACACATACGGGTATCAGATGTCATGTAAAGTATACTACTACTAAAATGCATATTAATCCACAACTAAAAACCTGCTCTGTATCAACATTATGGGGTCAAAAAACCTGTAAATTCCTTGAATAAAGCTTGGCATGTACAGTATACTAATACATAAATAAAACATTACAAAATTCAAAGCACAAACTGTATCTAGTTGGAACACCATTCCATAAGTTGGAAATAAAGGGAAAGCGCATGATTAAAACAACTTATCACTTATACTTTACTAATAATTACAAATATTTACAAACTGATTGGATAATGATGATTGGCAGAAACTGATGCCAATCAGTTGGGGTCTAGATGTTGCAAAAGGATACCTGTACCATATTGGGGAGAATGTGGAGAATCAAATAAGGATGGTATTAGGGACCCACCGTATAACAAGGTGTGCACAAAACTTCATTCCCAATAATTGATCATATCATATCTTGAGTTTAAACCCATGGTACTCTGGTGTCTAACTTAAATATCCAATAGATTTCACGCTTCGCTAGAAGCTGATCCAAGTTCCCTCCTCTTTTGGGTAACACTACTCTCTCTATGGCACACCACCTAAAGGTGTTTAAATTGCTGTTGTGTACTCTTACAAAGTGTTGAAAAAGAGGAGTCGAAACCCTGCCTATATTTATAGTGGGTAGGTGTTCCCTGATTCTGGATCTCATGTCCCTTGATGTGTGACCTACATATTGTAATTTACATTTGATATAATTTATAAGGTATAGTACATAATTGTAGCTATCTTAGGGTTTATTTTATAGGTAAGTATTTCGTTTTAAATAGGAATAATTTAGTGAATTATAGTAATTTTATTTTTATTTATTTAAATTATATTTAAGTTAGGGGGTGTTAGGGTTAGGGTTAGACTTAGGTTTAGGGGTTAATAACTTTAATATAGTTGCGGCGATGTTGGGGGCGGCAGATTAGGGGTTAATAAATGTAGGTAGGTGTCGGCTATGTTAGGGACGGCAGATTAGGGGTTAATAAAATTAAACTAGTGTTTGCGATGCGGGAGGGCGGCGTTTTACGGGTTAATATATTTATTATAGTGGCAGTGATGTCTGGTTCGGCAGATTAGGGGTTAAACATTTGTATTTAGTGTTTGCGATGTGGGGGGGGCCTTGGTTTAGGGGTTAATAGGTACTTTATTGGTGTTCGTGTACTTTTTAGCACTTTAGTTAAGAGTTTTATGCTACGGCGTTAGCCCATAAAACTCTTAACTACTGACTTTTAAATGCGGTATCAGTCTTGACAGGAGAGGCTGTACCGTTCACTTTTGGTCAGACTCGTAATACCGGCGTTATGCAAGGCCCATAGAAAATATAGGATACGCAATGGACGTAAGTGGATTTGTGGTATTTTCGAGTCTGACCAAAAAAGTGAGCGGTACACCTGTCATTTCAAGACTCGTAATACCAGCGGGCTTTAAAAATCAGCGTTAGGACCTCTTAACACTGCTTTTTAACCCTAACGCACAACTCGTAATCTAGCCGTATATGTGGTATAATCATATTTCAAATTGTTTAAAGGCAGGCATACAAATGGTTAATCAAGGTGGGCATTTATTTGTTTAATTAATATTTTTAACAAGAGCCAATAGGGTTAATTTCTGTACCTTTTAAATTGGAGCCTGAGACACAGCACTATAGGCTATGATTATGGTAACCAGCTGAAACGTGAAACGTGCTGTGCCCACTTTGTATTCTAACTTACAAGCTTACAATACACTGTTTTTATCTGCAACAATAAAAGCAAAATTTTAAAGGATCTCTTTTTCTTTGAATCTACTTACATCCAGTTTGATTCCACTTCTCTATACTGTGGACCATTTTCTCCATGTGGTCGACTCCCCCCCCCCCCCGTAATGAGGTCACGGTAAGCGCCCATAAGCAATCTTGGAAAGCTACATGCTGGGAAGGTGAAAAGGGGTAAATCAGGACTGTTTGGATAAACACTGTGAGGATAACGGAGCCCCTTGTAGCGGTTGTACCTGGAGTACAGACGGCTTGAGCTCAGCACTGGGCAGCAGGTACTATTGTATGTTCTTCTGGGACGGAGTTTTATCGGACATACAGGTGACAATCTGGTTGTTTCCAGGATTTGAAATAGACAATATTGCTCTAAATACTGACTTTCTTTGTTGAACATTGCTTTTCAAAAATAGATATTCTTATATAGATATCTGTTTGTATCTATACGTATATATAATCATATAGATATATAGGTATAAAAATATACTTGTGTAAAAACATCAGATATACGTAGAAATATTTATTTATGAATAAATAGAACTTAGTTACGAAAAGAACATTGGATTATAAAATATTCATATTTTCATGTCGGGTTAGCAATAATGAGAAAAACATCATTCCAATGTAATATAAATATTTAAATGATACATTTTATATATGGGAAGGATACAATTTGTTTGCAAAAATGAGTGTCAAATATTCAGTAAAAATTCCACCTTGGCTTCTAATGAATGAATGCAGCCAGCTATTTTTACCAAAGGCTAGGGATCCTTTTAACAGTCACACATTATTTAAATGTGGTCTTATAAAACAATCTGATAGTTTTATTTTGCTTTAAAAGGCGTTGAAGCTTCATACAATACGGCTATTAAAATTCAATCATTATATGAAACGTCCTGTTAATTTTAATGCAATGTGCTACAAGGGGAATGGAAAATTTAGTGTCGCTCAATATAGGTTATTCATCTAACATTTTTTTCTCTACAGGTCTAAAGTAAGTACTTTATCAAAATATTAAAAGAAAAGTTGAATAACATTCGTATCTCAAATAAATTATTTTGTATTATTTTTGTTACTATTATTATTATTATTATTATTATTATTATTATTATTATTATTATTATTATTATTATCCTGGGCACTGGGCAGATGAGTAGGGGGGCACACTGGCCTAAATTGAATAAAACCCATTCTTAAAGGGACATTATACACTCATTTTTTCTTTGCATAAATGTTTTGTAGATGATCTATTTATATAGCCCATAAAGTTTTTTTTTTTAAATAAATGTATAGTTTTGCTTATTTTTAAATAAGATTGCTCTGATTGTCAGACTCCTAACCAAGCCCCAAAGTTTTATGTGAATACCGTCAGTTACCTTCTCCAGCTTGCTCCTGTTTGTGTAAAGGGTCTTTTCATATGTAAAAGAAGGGGGAGGGGGGAGTGTCTTATTTGCCATTTGCAGTGGGCTTTCCAGCTACATTTTCAACAGAGCCAAACTGACATCTTCTAAGTAAGTTTTTAAACAGTTTTATACTGGATTTTTATATCAGTATCTGTGCATCTTATTCTTTACAGTAGTGTCTATTACATGCAGTTATATAAAAATGAGTGTATACTGTCCCTTTAAAGGGACACTCAGGTCAAATTAATCTTTCATGATTCAGATAGAGCAGCAATTTATAAACAACTTTACAATTTGCTTCCATTAACAAAATGTACACAGTCTTTTTATATTTACACTTTTTGAGTCACCAGCTCCTACTGAGCATGTGCAAGAATTAACAGAATATATGCATTTATGATTGGCTGATGGCTGTCACATGGTACTGGGGGAGTGCAAATAGACATAACTTTGAAACTCTTTTGAAGTTCAGATTAAATGCTATTGCATTGTCTTCTTATCATGGATTTGTTGATTATGCAAATCTACATTAAAGAATTCAAATAGATTTGCCCAC
This sequence comes from Bombina bombina, assembly GCF_027579735.1. Classification (NCBI taxonomy): domain Eukaryota; kingdom Metazoa; phylum Chordata; class Amphibia; order Anura; family Bombinatoridae; genus Bombina; species Bombina bombina. The sequence continues at coordinate 60,690,556 of NC_069501.1, forward strand.
AACAGTCTTAGATCAAGTTCGTATATAAAGAAAACAGACATAAAAAAACAACAAAACATTACACAAGAAATAATCAAAACAGGAAATAAATACTGCTGTCATATGCACAAAATGAAGCTTGATAAAGTAAAAGAAACTTATAATAAAAATAAAAACACCACAAGATAAAACAGCAAGACCAATCACTTCACAAGCTTACAGAGACTTTATGAATCCTACCCCGCATGCTGAGCTGAGGTGAAAAATCCTGATCACGATTTCTGAAAAGCGTCAGGTTCCATCCAGCAAGGCTACTTTTTAATAAGAAAACACATAGTGGTATATTTATTAAAGGGTGGTGGACAAGGGGTGGACATCTATTGCGTCTAGTGGACATCAATATGCTGCCTGCATTTATCATTGCACAAGCTGCTGCTTGTGCTTTACAACCCTCTGCTCATGAGCAGCTAATCATGCATGAACAGGGGCTGTCAATCACCCTAGTCGGACAAGTAAAGGGGATGAAAAAACACCAGTTAAGAGTTAGAGTACAATTTTGGATGCAGCCATCTGATTCTTAAAGGAGACCATAATCAACATTTAGAGATATTCACATTAACCGTGTTTCAAGCGTGTTTTCCAAAGTTACTGCAATTGTATTTGTTTTAACTCTTAGAAATAGGTTGCCATTTAATGTGTGAGATTTAATGTATTTGTCAGCTATAAATGGCAGGAACCCCCACAAATGATACGGGTGAACACAGTTTTGTCTTGCAACGATGCACGTGACGACCTAACAAATAAGCACAGTTTTGTTAAAAATATTAAAAATAATATTAAAACAAATAGGAAGTTAATATGTTCTTTATTTTCTTAAATAAATATTTCTATTTATAACTGTATATTAGACATGCTTTTGTTTACGGAAGAATCAAAGAAAATAAAGAAAATGGCACTTTCATTTTTTTCTCTGCATTAACAAAAATTTGCAGGAATGAAAATGGAAAATAAAATTAAAATATTTTAGTTCTTTTAAAATGTTAGTTTTTTGGTTCTTGCTGTTTATGATGCAAGCAGGAAATATCCAAAAATGTAAACCAGGAAGTAATGTAGTTATTTTTTATTGTAGTTATTTAAAATGTATTTGTTTTTCATTGTTAATTTTATTATTTTTACACATAAATATATAATTTCATTTATATATTTATGCTTAAAATAATAGAAATAACAATAAAAAATAAGTACATTTTAAATTAGATAGAATACTTAAAATAATATGCATTATACATGACAATGCATATAATTTTTACATTGTATATAAATTCAATACTAAAATAAACTATTAACCCCTTACGTGCCCTAACTCCCAGCGCAACCTACACTATTAATCCTTAATCTGCCATAACATAAAGACCTAACCACCCCCTAACCTATTAACTCCGACACTACCAAAAAACAAAAAATGCGATAAGCCCCTAGCCTTTTAAACTTTAATCTGCCACAAACCCCAACGCAATAAACCCCCTTACCTATTAACCCCTAATCTGCCACAACCCCCCAATGCAAACTACTCCTACACTACTTAAACCTAACACCTAACTCCCCATGTCTAAGCTAATACCCCCTAAGTTACAAAAATAACAAACACTAAATTTACACAAAGTAAAAAAAGCTAATATTACAGAAAAAAAAACTACCAAAAAATATTCCTACACTAAAACTAATGCCCCCTTTAAAATAAAAAACCTATTCTAACATTATGAGGTACTATAACAATATTTTTTAGTAGGGCAATGACTTAGTTTTTTTTCACATAATAACTACAACCCTATTCTAAAACAAAAGTAACCCTCCCACCCCTGAAAAAGCCTAATCTAAAAAAAAACTAAACTACAAAAAACACTATCATAAATATTGCCCTGAAAAGGGCATTTGGTTGGGCATCACCCTTAGAAAAGACATTTGGTAGAGAAGTGCCCTAAAGAAATTACAGCTCTTTTGCTGCCCCCCCCCCCCAAAAAAAAAAAACATAATCTAAATACAGGTTGCCCTGAAAAGGGCATTTGGTAAGGCATTGCCCAAAAGTGATTTACAGTGATTTAAACTCTACTTAACCCAGTTGTTTACTGAGAGTCTGTCATTTTATAAAAATATTTTTAAAAATTTGTAACAATCTTTAAACATACTGCAAAATTATATACATACACACTATGGATTATTTAGAATATTTTACAGTATGTTTAATAATTTTATAATATTTTTTAAAAAATATTTTATACTATTTCATTAACGTGCCTTAAGATTACTAAATCTTCATATACATTAACCCAACCGCGTTAAAATCTAAATTGTTAAACATGAGGTGCAAAACACATATTTTATATACATATATATATATATATGTTATACTAGCTGTTGCCCGCGGCTTCGCTTGTGTGGATTTTGTGATTTCTAAAAGAAATAGCGAAAAACCTGACCATTCGCAACGACATGTGCCCTCACGTGTATGTCCATTTGGGTTGCACACTCGCTGACATGAATTTCTTGAGTTTTCGTTAATTCAAAGTGTTTCTCGTAATCTAAATACCAATTTTCACGTCTGTAACATTGTCGGTTTTTGAGATATAGGTATCTTCATAAATCAGCCGCCCCCCTATTTTGACCCCCTTAAGTGGCTTTTGGGGAAATGGTAAACCACATGTTTCTTTATTTTTCAAGGAGAATCTAAATACCAATTTTGACATCTGTAATATCATCGGTTTTTTAAATATAGGTATCTTCATAAATCAGCCCCCCTTCTTTTGACCCCCCTTAAGTGGATTTTGGGGAAATGGTAAAACACGTTTTTCTTTATGTTTCAAGGAGAATCTAAATACCAATTTTCACGTCTGCAACATCGTAGTTTTTTGAGATATAGGTAACCTCATAAATCAGCCCCCCTCTTTTGACCCCCTTAAGTGGATTTTGGGGAGATGATAAAACACGTTTCTTTAATTTTCAAGTAAAATCTAAATACCAATTTTCATAGTCAGTTTTTGAGATATAGGTATCCTCATAAATCAGCCCCCCCTCTTTTGACCCCCCTTAAGTAGATTTTGGGGAAATGGTAAAACAGGTGTTTCTTTCTTTTTCAAGGAGAATCTAAATACCAATTTTGACATCTGTAATATCATCGTTTTTTGAAATATAGGTATCCTCATAAATCAGCCCACCCTCTTTTGACCCCCTTAAGTAGATTTTGGGGAAATGGTAAAACAGGTGTTTCTTTGTTTTTCAAGGAGAATCTAAATACCAATTTTCACGTCTGTAACATCGTCAGTTTTTGTGATATAGGTATCCTCATAAATCGGTCCCCCTCTTTTGAGCCCCTTAAGTTGCTTTTGGGGAAATGGAAAAACACATCTTTGTTTATTTTTGAAGGAGAATCTATATACCAATTTTCACGTCGGTTTTGAGCTATAGGTATCCTCAGAAAAAAGTTCACCCCCCTTTTTCACCCCCTTAGGTATGAAATTTCCAAAATTCCTTTCTTAGTGGGTGCCTACATCATAAAAACAATGTACCTGCCAAATTTTAGATTCCTAGTTTAAATGTTTTGAGCTGGGCGTTGATGAGTCAGTCAGTCAGGACTTCTTCTTTTATAAATATATAGATAGATACATATTTAGAAATGTATATGTATGTATCTCTGTGTTAAAGCCCTTGACAGCCCTTTTGTTCAACACCTGAGATCTCTTTTCTTTAATCCCTTAGAACTTTTGTATCGCGTAACAATTAACCAGAGTTCTGAAGTCATGCTAACCCGACTCGTGTTAAATTAGATTGCGTTCAAGCAAATGAGTTTACTTTCTACTCGTAATACTTACACTATTTGTGACATGCACAAAGAGCAACAAAATAATAATTTAGCACTAATCTTTAAAGGGACAGTCAAGTAAAAAAAAAACCTTTCATAATTTGAATAGGGCATGCAATTTTAAACAACTTCCCATTTTTTTTTTTATTACCAATTTTGCAAATCACAGCATGGCCTCAGGCAATGACCACCCTGGGGGGAAAGCCGTGATTGGAGGAAGCCGGATTAGTCATTGCTGATGTGTGAAGAGAGGATTTCCAGGAGGGGGAAGCTGCTGTAGCTGTGAAAAGAAAAAAAGGTACGTTTTTAATCAAAACGGCTGCTTTGTAAACTTTGATGAATGAAAGTGCTCCTGTTTTTAATATTATTTTAAAAAAAGCGGGCTTTCATTCATCAAAGTTTACCTTCACTTTAACTGGCCAGATCACGGGTGCACTTACATCTGCTGGCCGGAAGCTTGCCACCAGTGATAGCAATCACTTCCAGCGCTCATTTTCGCAGAGGACGTACCAGGTACATCCATTGTCACTAACTGACAGTTTTTGCAGGACTTACCTGGTACGTCCTCTGTCATTAAGGGGTTAAGGAAAAATATCTTATTGGGAATGGACAGTTATAGAACTCAACAGGGCAATGGTTCAGGTAGAGCATGCAAGTTTAAGATATTTTTAAATTTACCTCTATAATTAAAAGTACTTCTTTCTCTTAGCATCCTTTGTTAAAAAGCATATCTAGGTAGGCTCAGGAAAAGCAATGAATGGCTGGGAGCTAGCTTGTGATTGGTGGCTACAAACGTGGTCCTCATGTTGCTTTAGAGCATTTTCTTTTTGCACTTTTGTGTCCCTTTAACAGGTTGTAGTGGCTATAGAGCAGGGGTCATGGACATCAGCAGAAATGCTCCGGGGGCAATAGCCTCCTCTTGATCCCCAGAGATACTCATGGGGGGTTCATCATTTTCTTTTTTCTGTTTTTCCTTTATTATTAAGAATTTCCCTTATTTCTTTATCTCCTCATCCTGGTAACAACAAAGGGAAAAAAATCCACAGCTCCATGAATAGCATGACAATTATTTTTACTAAGGACACAAACATTTATTTTTTTAACAAAACAAATAATAATGTGATACATTTTAAGTGCTGATGCTGAGGTTCAACACAAATTATTATTATTATGCTATTTTTTAAAAGGATATATATATATATTCTTTTTGTATTTACTGAATACAGCATTTGAGTTCCAAACCAATCCCATTGTTACTTTTTTTTGGAGACAGATTCTTCACAGGCAGTCAAGACCATCTGAATATATGTGATACAGCTAGAAACACTGCTATGAAGGCAAAAGCGTGAATTGGCAATGGATTGAAATGATATAGCAGATGTTCCCAAAAAGACCTAAAAAATGAGCCAGGAACCATAAACCCTACTTTATACAGACATTTCTTTCACAAAATGATTGTCACAAAGAAATAGAAAAAGATTAAGCACGTGATATAAGAACATTTTTTTCCAGGAAATATCTGAGAGAAATATAGATAGCAGAAGGCAAACCCTAGTGAAGAGTGACATTTATCTAACCTGGAGCTACAGACCAAAGAATGGACAAAATAAAACACGAGCCATAAAGACATTAATTTCATCTGGAATTGCCACTGAGAAATTGCGCAAATAAATATCCATTGTATAAAGATGTTTTTTTTCACCATCAACTCTGAAAGAGAATGTGGCATAGCTGTCTATTCTAATCCATTAATATTTCCCTGCCTGAAAGGTTGATTGATATAATCCGTCTGGATACAAGGCAAAGCTAGAAGAGGCCGTGTGTAAGCGTTTGTCATTGAATGTCTGAAGTCAATTTCTTTGGAGCATTGACAGATATGGGAACATTCTGCTTATTACGACATCTCAAAGTACAGAGAGATGGATGGGAATGCCTACAAAATAACAATATGCTTATTAGGGTATCTACTCAAAGTGCCTTCTGACACATGTAATCCGCAACATTAAACAACCTGGCCAGCTTGTCACGTTAATGTGATGGACAAGCGTCATCTAGCTCTTATTGAGCAAAGTTGGAGAGTTAACCCTTGGCTGGCAGGAATGGCTGCAATGTGTTGTTATACAATGCACTGCAGTCATCTCCAGGAGCCTTTGGGGTTAAAATAAAGGAAAATGTAAGCTTAATTTTTATCTTACTGTTTTTAATATTGTTATTTTGATTTAATCAATGTGAGAGGAGAACATGTTTGTGTTTTGATTTTAAATATATATATATATATATATATATATATATATATATATAGAGAGAGAGAGAGAGAGAGAGAGAGAGAGAGAGCTGTTGAAAAAAATAAGAGACTACTGCAAAATGATCAGTTTCTTTGATTTTACTATTTAAAGACACATGAAAGCTGTGATTGAAAATCAGGCGCCTAGATTACGAGTTTTGCGTTAACAGGGGTGCGGTACTAACAAGCAGTTTATGCTCACCTTTCACTTGCAGACAACGCTGGTATTACGGGTTTTTACAAACCTGGCGTTAGCCACAAAAAAGTGAGCGTAGAGCAAAATGTAGCTCCACATCTCACCTCAATCCCAGCGCTGCTTACGTTAGCGGTGAGCTGCTAAAACATGCTCGTGCATGATTTCCCCATAGGAATCAATGGGGGAGAGCCGGCTGAAAAAAAACTAACACCTGCAAAAAAAGCAGCGTAAAGCTCCTAACGCAGCCCCATTGATTCCTATGGGGAAATAAAAGTTATGTCTACAACTAACACCCTAACATGAACCCCGAGTCTAAAGACCCCTAATCTTATACTTAATAACCCCTAATCTGCCGCCCCCGACATTGCCAACACCTGCATTATATTATTAACCCCTAATCTGCTGCTCCGGACACCGCTGCCACATACATTATACTTATAAACCCCTAATCAGCCGCCCCCAACATCGCCGACACCTACATTATATTTATTAACCACTAATCTGCTGCCCCCAATGTCGCCGCCACCTACCTACATTTATTAACACCTAATCTGCCGCCCCCAACGTCGCCGCCACTATAATAAAGTTATTAACCACTAAACCTAAGTCTAACCATAACACCCCCTAACTTAAATATAATTAAAATAAATCTAAATAAAATTACTACAATTAACTAAATTATTCCTATTTAAAACTAAATACTTACCTATAAAATAAACTCTAAGCTAGCTACAATATAACTAATAGTTACATTGTAGCTAGCTTAGGGTTTATTTTTATTTTACAGGCAACTTTGTATTCATTTTAACTAGGTACAATAGTTATTTAATAACTACCTAGTTAAAATAAAGACACATTTAACTGTAAAATAAAACCTAACCTAAGTTACATCTAACACTACACTAAAATTAAATTAATTACCTAAATTAAATACAATTAATTACAATTAAATAAAATTATCTAAAGTACGAAAAAAAGCAAACACTAAATTACAGAAAATAATAAAGAATTTACAAGATTTTTAAACTAATTACACCTACTCTAATCCCCCTAACAAAATAAAAAAGCCCCCCAAAATAAAAATAAAAGCCCTACCCTACACTAAATTACAAATAGCCCTTAAAAGGGCCTTTTGCTGTGCATTGTCCCAAAGTAATCAGCTCTTTTACCTGTAAAAAAAAAAAAAAATTCCCCCCCAACATTAAAACCCCCCACCCACACAATCAACCATACTCTGAAACCCACCCAACAAAAACCTAACACTAACCACTTGAAGATCACCCTACCGGGAGACGTCTTCACCCAACCGGGCAGAATTGGACCTCCAGATGGGCAGAAGTCTTCATCCAACCGGGCAGAAGTGGTCCTCCAGACGGGCAGAAGTCTTCATCCAGACGGCATCTTCTATCTTCATCCATTCAGCGTGCAGTGGGTCCATCTTCAAGACATACGACACGGAGCATCCTCTTCATCCGACGGCTGACAACTGAATGAAGGTTCCTTTAAATGATGTCATCCAAGATGGCGTCCCTTCAATTCCGATTAGCTGATAGAATTCTATCAGCCAATCGGAATTAAGGTAGAAAAAATCCTATTGGCTGATTTGATCAGCCAATAGGATTGAACTGGCATTCTATTGGCTGATTGGAACAGCCATCACTCTTTTTGACCGTCACTCTTCTCTCCCCGTGTCCGCTCCCCAGGGCCTTGACCACCCGCCACAAGAGCCAGGCATCCTCTTGCCGCCACCAAGCCAACAGGCACCTATTATCTACCTTAACCATAACATTTTTTTTTATTTTTTTTTAGGAACCACATGAATCCTTAATATTTCCATTTTTTTATCTTTTTTTTTTTTGCCTCAGTATAGAAACACGCCCCCGCATGACCCTTCAAATTATTCTTAACAGCGCACTTCTGATGTCCTTTAAGAACAAGTGCAGCCCAACGTCCGTTAGGTGGACCCCATCAGGGTGAAATAGATCATTTTTGTTGGCTGTAATTGCCTTGTGTCGGATTACAAAACCCCCCAGGGCCTTGACCATCCTAGCCATCTCCCTGTTGACTTTTTTCCTCATATTGTAAGCTGCTTTCTGGGTCACTATATGCCTCCACTGCAGCCGAGCAACCACATTGGACCACCCTAGCCTCACTTCCTTGAGGCAGGTGTGCACCCACTTTAAGTCAGCTGCCATCCTCTTAATGAGGTCCAAAGCGGGCACCGAACCCAAATCATTCCCTCCCCAGGTGCAGCACCAAGATGCCCCCCACATCCTGTGTGCCTCTTGCAGAAGAGATGGCAAATCTGCCCATGTAAGGCCCCTGCGCCCTAACCAGCGGAAGTTGGCCCTGGACGTTGAAAATCCAAGTTGCTGACCTTCCTGGGACCGCAACACCCTGATGGACACCCAATGGATAAAAGAGTGGCCTACTATCCACACACGAACTGGAGTGGAATTTTCACCTAACGCACAACAGGAGTAAACCATATTAACCCTTTTTGCCAGCCCCCACTTCACAAACCCCACCTTTTTTATCCCAACTAGAGCTTCAACTACAGAAACCCTCCTATCCACGAAGGTTTTTGTTCACCCAAAAAACACCCCCTTGTGCTTTTTTTTTTTTTTTTTAATATGGGCCTAATGTATGTTTTATAATGGCCCGACTTCCATCGCCCTATGCATTTAATTTCCTGTGTGGAAGCGCCTTGTGCTGCCGCACTGGTGGCTGCTCCAATCCTAAATGAATGTGGGGCGATCCTTGTAGGATCCAACCCCGCCTTCTCCACTGCCTTTGAGAGAACCCTACGGAATTGGAATACCTACAATGCACTCCCATCCTCATGAACCAGGAATTGTTGTGAGCCCGCGTGCCTCACTTTCTTGAAATCCTCCACGCACCGCACCGGACAACAGTACGCATACTCATGCTTTGCAAGGGGCAACCATGTCCCTTTGCCCTCCTGGTCTGTCTTTGACCTTGGTATAAACAAAAGTAGCCCCCCATCCGACGAACGGCTGTGGTCCACCTGGATACCCCCGTACCCTTCGCCTTATATGAGGCCACCAACTCTCCCAAGCATAGTGCCCCCGAAAATGCTAAAGCAAATGCCGCCCTGAAAAGTACATTTTCGCACTCTGACGAGCATACCGAGGTCAACTCCAAGGCCAACTTTCTCAAATGCAGATGTGTGATAGGCTACCTCCGATCCACTGGCCGGGGGTCCACCCTATCCCACCCCTTCAGCACCTGCCTGACTAAAAATGCTCTTGAATGATCAACATTCCCCAAAGCTCTGTTGAAGAAGGCTATCGCGGACAATCTGCCTCCCGCACCCATTCTACTGATCCCCTCCTGCCTCAAGACCGCTAACCAGTCAAGCACCTGCACCTGTGAAGCCATTTGTACCTGCACGCCTCTCTGATGACAGAATGCCTCCCATTTTTTCCAGTGGCTCAAGTAAGCGGTCCAAGCCTTGGGCGCCAATGATGCCCTGATTAAGGGGAGGATGCCAAAGAAAAGGTGGGCACATTAGACCCTCTTTCGCCACCCTGGGTGCTGCTTTCCTAAACTGCTCCCAATTAAATCAAGAGAGTGCACCAGCAATTACGTTCTGCAAGCCAGGGACGTGTATGGTGGTGAAATGAATGTTGAGCAAGCAGCACAACACCAAACGCCTCAGATAATGCACCACCCCCCGTGAAGACGCGGACAATTTATTAATGGCATACACCACACTCATATTGTCCATCCAGAACACTACCGACCTATTTGTTAGCCGCCTACCCCAAATTTCCACGGCTACCACAATCGGAAAGAGTTCCAACAACATAAGGTTACTAGTACAACCTGCAGCTATCCACTCCCGGGGCCACGGAGCCGCGCTTCACTCCCCATCCAGGTATGCCCCGTAGCCGGAACTGCCTGCTGCATCCGTAAATAGGTGCAGCATTTGGTTAGAAACTGGAGGATGCCTCCAGAGAAAACCCCATTGAAATGCACCAGAAACTCCGCCCACACATCGAAGTCTTCCTTCACCTCAGCCGTGACTATAGCCCACTTTGCCTGCCCTAGTGGACCTTTCAGCTGGCCTTCCAGACGGCGGTTAAAGACTCTACCCATGGGGATGGTCCACCCCGCAAAATTAAGAAGGCCAAGCAGTGACTGTACCTTCTTGATAGGGACCCTGTCCTGCCCGCGCACCTCCCGCACAAGTTGCAGCATGCAAGACACCTTGTCTTCTGGTAGTCTGCAAATCGCCCGCACAGTGTCAATCTCTATCCCCAGAAATGTGAGACACGTGCAGGGGCCTTGTGTTTTACCCCCACAAGAGGGACCCCGAACCTTGCCATCATATCCTTCATTACCTCCATGAGCCTGTCACACTCAGTGCCACCTGCTTTCCCCACCAACAAAAAAATCATCCAGGTAGTGGGCCACTGACCCGCCCCCAGATGCCTTCTGCACCACCCAATGGAGGAATGAACTAAAGCACTCGAATCGGGTGCAGGACAATGAACACCCCATTGGTAAACATCTATCCACATAATAAGCTCCCTCGAACTTCATCCCCATCAGCCTGAAGGCTGACGGGTGTAATGGCAGCAGTTGGAAAGCAGACTCAATGTCCAGCTTTGCCATAAGGGCCCTCTGGCCGCAATCCCTGACCATCTCCAATGCATTATCGAAAGACTGATAATGCACCGAGCTCAGCTCCGGGTCAATAGCGTTGTTAACCGACAGGTGATGAATCAATCTGAACTTCCCTGCCTCCTTCTTGGGTACAACCCTCAACGGGGAGACCACCAGGTCCGCAAGTGGAGTGGCTGCATATGGGCCGGACACCCTACCCATTGCCACCTCCTTTGCCAGTTTCTCCCTGACCACCTGTGGGAAATCATAAGCTGTCTTTAAATTCCTGTGTACCACCGATCCTATAACCCTGCCTAACACTGGGATCGGAAACCCCCCTTTCAACCCCGACTGGAGCAACCGTGCGGCATCCTGGTCTGGGTAATTTGCCAGCCATGGTCCCATGGCCTCAAGCTTAAGCGGGGTTGGGGCGCTTGACACAAACTCCCGGCTTGGGGGCTGGTTTGGCCTGTCCCTGCTCCTTTCTCTTCCTGCACTCGACTCTTGGGTGGGGGCCACTGCAGAACTTGCATTTGTGACGAAAGGAACAACTGCTCCCCCGCTCACATTGCCTGTCCTGGAATTTCCAGCACTCCCTACCATGCCTATTTGGTCGTGGTCCCTGCCTAGCCGCAACCTGTTGCACAGGCCCTGGGGAGGGGGAACTCCCCTCCAACCCCAATTTTGACCATAGGTGCATGTCCTGAGTTCCGAAATGTAACAAAGGATTGCCCACCATCTTTCTATCCAAGTTGAAAGTAAATATGAACACGTGAGCACAATCGCAGTTTCCACTGGAATGATTACTGTGAATTCAGAGCCCTGGTTAACTGTCAAAAAACACAAAAAAATACATTTAAAACTATAGTTACACTCATTGGGGCCTATCTTTCAAGCTCCATACGCAGCTTGAGGGCCCGTGTTTCTAGAGAGCCTGCAGACTCGCCAGAAACACCAGTTATGAAGCAGATGTAAAAAAGACCGCTGATCCATAACCCTGTCCGCCTGCTCTAATGAGTCAGACAGGAATCGCCGTAATTCATACTCGATCGGGTTGATTGACACCCCCCTGCTGGCGGACAATCGGCCGCGAGTCTGCAGGGGCCAGCGTTGCACCAGCAGCTCACAAGAGCTGCTGGTGCAATGCTGAATACGGAGAGTGTATTGCTCTCCGCATTCAGCGATGTCTGTCGGACCTGATCCGCACTGTCAGATCAGGTCCGACAGACATTTCCTAAATAGGCCTCATAGTAACAGTAAAAAGAATTAATTAAAAAAAAAAAAACTCCAATAAAAAGTTAACCCCTTAGTGACAACTGACGTACCAGGTACGTCCTGCAAAAACTGTCAGTTAGTGACAATGGACGTACCTGGTACGTCAGTTGTCTAAGAGAGTGCTGGAAGCGATCGCAATCGCTTCCAGCAGCTCTCAGGGTATTGCAGTGATGCCTCGATATTGAGGCATCCTGCAATACCCTTTGAAAAGCATCCGATGCAGAGAGAGCCACTCTGTGGCCCTCTCTGCACCGGTAGCGATGGTGCCGTTCGTTGGTGGGTGGGAGCTTACAGGGGAGGCGGGTGGGAGGCTCATCGCTCCCCGGCATCCGGTTCCTGCAAGTGCTTTGTGCACGCCGGATGCTGGAAGCGTGCAGAGGGGGGACTGCGGGGGCGCGCGCGCGTGCATGTGTGTATGTGCGCGCGCGCGCAGCAACCACTAACACCAATTATTAGAGAAGAGAGAGGTGGGGGCAGAAAACGTTTTTTTTCTTCTTAAAATAATAGGATCTGCTAGGGTAGGGGGATGGGGTTATTGGGGGGGGGCAGCTACACTACAGAAAAAGCTGTGTTTAGCAAAAAAATAAAAAATAAAAAAAATAAAACCTTTCTTTTTTGGGGAAAACTGGGTACTGGCAGACAGCTGCCAGTACCCAAGATGGTGGCAAATAGGTAGGTTGGGAGGGTTAGAGAGCTGTTTGGGGGGGATCAGGGATGTTGGGGGCTAAGGCAGGGGTCCATCACAGATTAATAATTAAAAAAATAAATAAATAAATAAAAAACACCTTTTATTTTAGTACTGGCAGACTTTCTGCCAGTACTTAAGATGGCGGGGACAATTGTGGGGTGGGGGAGGGAAGAGAGCTGTTTGGGAGGGATCAGCGGGTGGGATATGTCAGGTGGGAGGCTGATCTCTACACTAAAGCTAAAATTAACCCTGCAAACTCTCTACAAGCTACCTAATTAACCCCTTAACTGCTGGGCATAATACAAGTGTGGTGCGCAGCAGCATTTAGTGGCCTCCTAATTGCCAAAAAGCAACGCCAAAGCCATATATGTCTGCTATATCTGAACAAAAGAGATCCCAGAGAAGCATTTACAACCATTTGTGACATAATTGCACAAGCTGTTTGTAAATAATTGCAGTGAGAAACCTAAAGTTTGTGAAAAATGTAACTTTTTTTTTATTTGCTCGCATTTGGCGGTGAAATGGTGGCATGAAATGTACCAAAATGGGCCTAGATCAATACTTTGGGTTGTCTACTACACTAAACTAAAGCTAAAATTAACCCTTCAAGGTCTCTACAAGCTCCCTAATTAACCCCTTCACTACTGGGCATAATACACGTGTGGTGCACAGCGGCATTTAGTGGCCTTCTAATTACCAAAAAGCAATGCCAAAGCCATATAAGTCTGGTATTTCTGAACAAAGAGGATCCCAGAGAAGCATTTACAACCATTTGTGCCATAATTGCACAAACTGTTTGTAAATAATTTCAGTGAGAAACCTAAAGTTTGTGACAAAATTTTGTGAAAAAGTGAACGATTTTTTTTATTTGCTCGCATTTGGCAGTGAAATGGTGGCATGAAATATACCAAAATGGGCATAAATCAATACTTTGGGTTGTCTTCTAAAAAAAAATATATACATGTCAAGGAATATTCAGAGATTACGGACAGATATCAGTGTTACAATGTAACTATCGCTAATTTTTAAAAAAAGTGGTTTGGAAATAGCAAAGTGCTACTTGTACTTATTGCCCTATAACTTGCAAAAAAAGCAAAGATCATGTAAACATTGGGTATTTCTAAACTCAGGTCAAAATTTAGAAACTATTTAGCATGGGTGTTTTTTGGTGGTCGTAGATGTGTAACATATTTTTGGGGTCAAAGTTAGAAAAAGTGTGATTTTTTCAATTTTTCCTCATATTTTATATTTTTTTTTATAGGAAATTATAAGATATGATGAAAATAATGTTATCTTTAGAAAGTCCATTTAATGGCGAGAAAAACGGTATATAATATGTGTGGGTACAGTAAATGAGTAAGAGGGAAATTACAGCTAAACACAAACACCGCAGAAATGTAAAAATAGCCATTGTCATTAAGGGTAAGAAAATTGAAAAATGGTCCGGTCATTAAGGGGTTAAAAGGGCTCAAAGATTAAAAAAAAAAAAAAAAGTATATATACTGTATATATATGTTTATATGTGTCTACATATGTATTTATGTATTTACAGAAATATATACACATATACACACACAAATACATATGTACACATATATAAAAGTATATATACGTGCATTGGAGCCCTTTTCAGTTAAGTAGATGAATGCAGGAAAGATCATATTTATGCAATATTCATATTTCATAAAGTTTTATACTGTATGTTTAATGCACATATTTCACATTGCAATGCTTTTCACATAGGGGAATATGTTCTATGTATTTTTAAATACATTTTATCTATCTCCTCTCCTCTATCACCTCTCCTCTCTATCATCTCCTCTCTATTATCTCCTCTCTATCATCTCCTCTCTATCATCTCCTCTCTATCATCTCTAAATTATCTCTATTATCTTTCTATTATCTCTCTTTTATCTCTCTATTATCTCTCTATTATCTCTCTATTATCTCTATTATCACTCTATTATCTCTATTATCTCTATTATCTCTCCATTATCTCTCTATCTCTCTATTATCTCTCTCTATCTCTCTATTATCTCTATATTATCTCTATTATCTCTCTTTTATCTCTCTATTATCTCTATTATCTGTTTATTATCTCTATTATCTCTCTACTATCTCTCTATTATCTCTCTATTATCTCTATTATCTCTCTATTTCTCTATTATCTCTCTATTATCTCTCTATTATCTCTCGTATCTCTCTTATCTCTCTATCTCTCTATTATCTCTCTATCATCTCTCTATTATCTATCTCTCTATTATCTCTCATATCTCTCTTATCTCTCTCTTATCTCTCTATCTCTCTATTATCTCTCTATTATCTCTCTATTATCTATCTCTCTATTATCTCTATATCAATAAATATATAGTCGTGCAAAAAATCCATCAAAAATATATTTAGATATCTCTTTAAGAATAGATAGAACATATTTTGCTATGTGCAGAACATTGGATTATAAAATATGCAATTTTATCTTCTTATGTTGTGCTTTAAAAAAACCGTGATCATGTTTGCATGAGGTGGGGATTTTTTTCAACTCCACTGGAGTGAGCACAATTATATCTATATGACCCACATGAACTAGTGCTGCCTTTTTAAAAACTATCAAAATGCATTGAGCAAGAGGTAGTTCAACAGCTTAGAAATTAGCATATGGGCCTACTTAGGTTTAGCTTTCCACAAAGAAAACCAAGAAAGCAAAGGAAATTTGATGAGAAAAGTAAAATGGAAAGTTGCTTAAAATTGCATGCCCTATCTGAATCATGAAAGTTTAATTTTGACTAGACTGTCCCTTTAATGAGATTCATATTTTTTTCCCATGGGTACAGGTGTGTCAGAGCATTGTGTCTTAAAGCCAACTACATCTATTTACATATAATAACACAGAGAAGAATAAAAATTATAATGACCACACACATATGCATAAAGAATTAAAGGGACAGTCAAGTATAAATTAAACTTTCATTATTCAGATAGGACTTTTAATTTTAATTGACTTTCCAATTTACTTTTATCAAATTTGCTTTTTTTCTCTTGGTATTCTTAGTTTAAACTAAACATAGGTAGGCTCATATGCTAATTTCTAAGCCTTTGAGGGCTGCCTCTTATCACAGGCTTTTTAAATCTCTTTTCAACACAAAGAGACAGAAAGTACACGTGGGCCATATAGATAACACTGTGTTCAGGCACAGGGAGTTATTTACAATGCTAAATTTAAGACAATAGATAATAAACAGTCACAGTCATGTGATCAGGGGGCTGGAAGAAGATTCCTAGATACAAGGTAATCACAGAGGTAAAAAGTATATTAATATAACTGTGTTGGTTATGCAAAACTGGGGAATGAGTAATAAAGGGATTATCTATCTTTTAAAACAAGAACAATTCTATGGTTGACTGTCCCTTTAATGCTATAAGCATCTTATTACATCCAAAAAAACATTTTTAAAAATGATGGTGTACGCAGTTATTTGCAACAGTCAAATTACTAAATATAAGCAAGGATGCAAAGTTTCAAAATCACACACTCCCTAGCTATTAGTTTTAATTTTTGCTGAACGTCACAACCATAAATCTTTCTTTTGTAGGCAAAATAGGCTTTTTATAGAGACAGGGAGATAGTGTGAGTAATGAGCAGTGCACCAGCCAGACATTCACCTTTCTAGCAAAAAAATATTTTATGTTTAAAAAAATAAAAATACATGATTTTCCTCTTCAATTCCAAGAGAAGATTGCATTGCATCAAAATATGAAAAATGTAATTATAAAAATATGCAAAACAGAGTCACATTAATGTTTTGACTGCAACGAAGGTCTATATGGGTTAAAGCACGAATCTGTTTAACAAACCTTTTTGTGGCCTATAATTTACTGTGATTTAAAAGGATTTATATGCAAACACAAACGTCCTTTCCACACCTTTGTGTTAGGATATATTTGTACATGATGTGAGAAAAACAAGGTGCTTTACAAAAATCCTGTAATGCATTGAAAAATATTAAACACAAAAATGTATCAGGCATTTAAAATGAAACAAGGGCTTTAAAGTGAATGTCAATTTTGATGCTAAAGTGCCCGTTTTTTAAAAATTCGATTAAAAACAGAGGCACTTTAATTCATCAAAATTTACATTTCCTTCCTGTTGTGAAAAAATACTTACCTGACAGCAGCTCCAGGTTCCTCAGGGTCGTTGCAAGCCATTTCTGACGTCAGAACTGATGGATCGGTCATCCTCCAATCACGGCTTCCCCCCAGGGGAATCAGTGTCTGATTCAACGCCGTGATTGGAGGAAGCCGGATTCCTCATTTTAGACCCAGGAAGAGGCTTTGCGACGGGTGGAGGAAGCTGGAGCGGTTGTCAAGTTTAAAAGGTAAGTATTTTTTTTCAATTTCACCTATTTTAACATTTTTCACATATTCTATTAAGTATTTTTTTTCACAACACGAGTGAAATGTAAATTTTGATGAATTAAAGTGCCCCTGCTTCTAATCATATTTTTAAAAAACGGGCACTTTAGCGTCAAAATTGACATTCATTTTAAAGACTCCAGTCATTTCATCAATGCTAACATCTAAATCCTTTGCGCCACATAAAAAGCAAGCTAATTAATAAACATCTGATAAAAACTTTACCCCTAACTCTTCTAAGCAAAGTCAGTAACCTTACATTTAACTCTATAAAAAAAGATTATAATTGCATCAGAAACAAACTTTTTAAAAATGCACTGTAGAAGTACTGTTCAGGGCCCGTAGAGCACTGCTGTTCCTGAGTGGAAACTGCCACTGATCTAATCAGCAGCGCTAGTTATGCATATACTAGCACTGCTGATTAGATTTGTGAGTTCCGAGCAGTACTTCTTCTGTGTATTTAAGCTTTTTATTGGTGGTTATGTACACAGTAGCGCAGGATCAATAGTGAAAAAAATACATACTCTAAAGAACTGGTTTTCAAATCTGTCCTCAGGCCTCCCCAGCAGGTCAGGTTTTCAGGATTATCTTGGACAAGAGCAGGCAAAATAACCATGGTTACAAAGCAGGTGATTATTTCACCTGTGCTCTAGTTTGGCCTGAGGACAGGTCTGAAAACCAGTGCTCTAAAGTAGAGGAAGTGTTACTATTCTTTACAGAATTAAAAAATAAAGCATGTTTATATTCTGATTGCAAAACAATTTCCCTTTTAACAGCTGTTTAATATGACTGATGTTCCTACTTCATCATTGGTGTGCATATAGGATAGTTTTAGTGATGTACTGCTCAGAGGAAGCTGGTGCAGAAAAGGTTGTATCTCTCCTAAATAGTTTAATATATTCCATAATCTCAAGTAGCCAAATATATGAGGATATACTTTGATCTATGAGTATGCTTAGTCTGCATTTTCTATGTGTAGTTACCTTTATAAAGAACAGTTTACAATAGAAATTTGCCTATGGAATATATTGAATATGGAATATATATTGTAGGTGTTTAGCAGATACATAGTTAACATCAGCAAATCGGAATTTATAAGTGAATCAGACATCTAAACTAAAATGAGCGTATTTAGAAACTGCTGCAATTGCCAGCCCTATAGATTAATCAAGCATGAATCTTGATGTGGGATGCACTATGAATCCTCACTTAAATATCTCATCAACCTCAAAAAAGCATGCGTTTTTAGAAATCTATAATGCAACTTGGTTTGCTTGATTCATTTTGGGCCAGATTATAAATATCGCTTCTGCAAAAAGAGATATTTGTGCTCCACTTTGTGCACGCAGATATACGATTGTATTACAAGTGAGGTGCAATGCGAACACGACCTTGCTTTCGCATTGCATGGAACCATTGTGCTCACAAGAGCGTGCTACGATAGGCTCCAATGGGAGCCTCGTTAGCATACCATGGGTAAATCACGCAGCAACAGGCAGAAGATTGTAAATATATGTATATGAATATATACATATATATATTTATGTGTTTATATGTATATATACACATATTAACACATACATATATACATGTATGTATATAAGCATATACCTGTACATATATATTTACTGAGAACACATAGTTCCCATAGACCACAATGTAAAAGCACTTTTCAGTGCCGTTTTTTTTTTCTAACATCCTTGACCCATTCAATTTAACCCATAAATACTGCATTTTTTAATTAAAGCTGTTACAGTTTTTAGTTTATTTTTATACAACCTCAATTGGGGCACATTTTTAAAATAAACCAGAGGTCTGACCACTTGTAACGGCTGGTTATTTATCACTTGCCCATTTGCAGGCGTGCAGTAAATTAATTCTCCACTTGTAATATAGCTCTTCATCAGGTGTATTGAAATTCTTAGAGATAGCCAGGGTTGGCTCCAAGGGGGGGGGGGGGGTTTGGGGTGCATGGCTGTTTAGGGGACATGATTGAGATTTGAGAATGAGTTTAGGGGTTTTGGATCATGGTGATTAAGGGGTGAATTGTTTTTAAGGAGCTATTGCACTGGGGGTCTCAAGTTTAATGGCTCTGTTTTAGTGCACTGCATAGGATTTAGACTTCATTCTTTTACCTAGTGATTTAGCTCATATTCTCCTAATGTTAATAGTGGGGGATAAGCCAGCCAGAAGCTACACTTCCCTGCAGAATATTTAGGTCTGCTCTTATTTTGTTTCTCATACATGCTTTGTAAATGCGTGCCCCCTCATGAAAAAAAAATGCCCCCCCATTTCATTCGTTCTGGAGCCGACCCTGGAGATAGCCATGCTGATTTAACCTTTTAGGTGCTAGAGTTGACTGCAGCCTTGTGTGTAGCAATACATTTTACCCAAATGTTACAAAATATTTAAAAAGTCTCAATTTTTGTGCTATAAATGCACAAGCACTGTCTATTGGAGCTATATGTGTAGCATCTTTAAAATAGATGAAAATAGATCAACATCACTATAGCTAGGGTTGCCACCTCGGCCTTGTTTTCCTGGACATTTATGGTTATACATGTTTCAGGTTATGCAGGGAGGTACATGTATAGTGCTGTCTAGGGTCACTATTCATGTGTTGTTTAGGTGCGCAATGCATGTTCCCCTCTGCACACCCTGCAGCATGTGTAACGCATAAGTGTCCAGTAAAACATGGCCGAGGTGGTAACCGTAGCTGTAGCTGTAGATAGCTGAAGCTTGCTCATTGTGTCACTTTGCTCAATAGAAAGCAAAAGCTTTATTTCTTTGCATTTTTATTTTTTTACACTGTTTAAAGTTACATAACAAAATTTAAAAATCTCTGGAGCAATATAGAGCAACACAGTCATGGTACAAATGTACAGCTCCCGCTCTATATTGTAAACACTAAACTGAAGTGCACTGCTTCTGTCACATAGTGAGTGAATACATAAAGGGACAGTCTAGTCGAAATTAAACGTTTATATTTCTGGTAGGGCATGCAATTTAAAGCAACTTTCAATCTTAATTTTATAATCACATTGTTTTTGTTCTCTTGCTATTCTTTGCTGAAAGCTAAGCCTAGATAGTCGCATATACTAATTTCTAAGTCCTTGAAAGTCGCCTCCTATCTCAGTTGTTACAGCTAGACAGTGCTAGTTCATGTGTGTCATATAGATAACATTGTGCTTACTACTGTAGAGTTATTTATGAGTCAGCACTGTTTGGCTAAAATGCAAGTTTGTCAAAAGAACTGAAATAAGGGGGCAGTCTGCAGAGGCTTAAATACAAGGTAATCACAGAGGTAAAGAGTATATTAATATAACAGTGTTGGTTATGCAAAACTGGGGAATGGGTAATAAAGGGAATATTTATTTTTTTAAACAATAACAATTCTGGGATGGACTGTCCCTTTAAGTGCCCAGTGTTATGATGCGGAGCTTCACTAACTGGCACCAGTACATTGTTAAAATAAGTGAATGACTTTAGAGAGAGCTACAGCTATTGGAGGAAAAAGAATACACTAGTATACACTGTGCACAAGCTAAGTAATAGGGATGGGCGAATGTGTTTATATTCGAAATTCAAATGTTAGAACGAATGTTATTGTAGAAATTCGATTTACATAATAGAATGATGATAAGAATGAATATTCTAAAAAAATAGATTTTCGAATGTTATTTACAGTTTTCGAATGTCACATTAGAATTCGAATGTCACTTTCGATTTCGAATATTACATTTATAAAACACAATTGTAGACTAGAAACACTATTTCGAATTTGAATGTCACATTCAAATCGAATATCACATTCATATCAAATATCACATTAAAATTTGAATCTTACATTTATAAAACACAGTATTAGACTAGAAATAGTATTTCAAATTCGAATGTCACATTCGAATCGAATATCACATACGAATCGAATATCACATTCGAATCAAATATCACATTCGAATCGAATATCACATTCGAATCGAATATCACATTTATTAAACACAGTTGTAAACTAGAAATACTATTAAACTAGAAATACTAAAACACAGTATTAGACTAGAAATAGTATTTCAAATTCAAATGTCACATTCGAATCGAATATCACATACGAATCGAATATCACATACAAATCGAATATCACATTCGAATCGAATATCACATTTGAATTCGAACGTCACATTTGAATTTGAATATAACATTTAAAAAACACAGTATTAGACTAAAAATACTATTTCTAATTTGAACGTGACATTCAAATTCGAATGCCACATTCGAATTCAAATATTACATTTAAAACACAGTATTAGACTAGAAATACTATTTCAAATTCAAATGTGACATTCAAATGTAGCATTCAAATTCGAATATTACATTTATTAAACAAACTAAAAAAAAAACAAAGTCTTGGGGAGACGGTTGGAGAGAGGCTTAGTTAACCTTTAGATTGTAGCGCTGTATATCTTTGTATTATCTAATTACATTTATTAAACACAGTTGTAGACTAGAAATACTATTTCGAATTTGAATGTCACATTCAAATTTGAATATTACATTTTCGAAATTGAATGAATACATAGCTAAACATTCTATTATTCTAACAAATATTTTCGAATTTTATTGAAAAATTTGAAAACGAAAATTCGAAAATAGAATGTTAGTATGCTATATAAACATTCGAAATTTGATTCGAATGAACGAATGTATAAAAATTTGTTTTAAATTTTGAATTTTTAGAAACATTCGCCCATCCCTACTCAGTATGAGTGCAGATAAAAATATTGTGCTCAATTGGATAATATAGATAATTTGGAAGGCTTTATAAAATTGTGTGCTCTGTCTGAATCATGAAAGAAATAGTTTGACTTTAGTATTCCCTTAATATTTTTTTTTTTTAAGATATTGAGAAAAGTATTATTTTAAACACATAACCAGTTAGATGCACATGACAAGGAATTTTTGTCATGAATATCTCTTCTGCAGTGCAGATTTTGAACACAGCTTCATCCTCCAAGGGTTCTCCCATCTGATCTGGATACTGGGGACCCCCAAGCAGATGGAGAAAGGAGACTGCAGTCCTTCTATCCATCATTGTCTCTGTGCTGCAGACACTGTGAAGTCCAGTACCCGTGGTGAAATTACAAGGGGCGAGAATACCTGCCGAAGTAAGTTGTGTGAGCCTTTATCGAGCACCCAGGCCAATTACAGAGACAAGTGACCCTTCTGCCCTTTCACATGCCCATGTTTAACAAGAGGGGGTGAGTGTGCTAATAGATCCCATATTCCTCCAATATTTAGACTAGAAGGACAAGTGTTATCTCATTTCAAATAGAGGAGTCTTCCCTTTGAAATAAGAGGTCACATGTCCCTGTAAGTAGAAGGTGATTGCCGTAAAAATGGTGAATACCAACAGCAGAATTTAAAATATGTTTAGCCAGAGGGGAGGGGGGCTCTAATAGAAGCACAATTTCCTCCACTGTTTGGGCTAGAGGAAAAAGTGACCCCTTATTTGAAAGAACACACCCTCATCTTTCAAATGATGGGTCACTTGCTCCTCTAGGATGCAAATGATCACCAATAAAAAAATTAAACCCCTCATGTAAAAAAGGTAATTCTGTCCTCTCATTATCAGGTGATCACTATCGTAATAGTAATCACCAGCCCCAAGAGGATAGCCGTAATGTGTTTGAGAAGGTGGAGGGGGCACTTTTAGAGCCCATATGCCCCCCTTAAAACACAAAGGGGTAAGAGACCACAATTTAAAAGAACCAAAGCTCTATTTTCAGTGTGAAGTCTTATACCCCTGTAACTAATAAGGTGATTGTTATTTGTATGCCAAATTGCCTACATAATGTATTTACTGTATGGGGGCTATGGCCCCTTGAACCCCAAAATATGTTCTACAATGGGGCAGACGACTTCTTGTTTTAAAGAGGCAATGACTGGAAGGGCTAAATCAAATACAAAAAATGACCAGCGCCAAAAATAGTATGATACAAAAACTCTGAAGAAGAATAGGGCTTTCCCAAACCCTGTAGGAAAATAATACTGAAACAAATATGGATCTTGAAAGTGCAGATACCTACTTAGGTGTAGTGAAACCGCGGACTCGAACTTCCGGTATTGTTCGCGAACGCGCGAACCGCACGAACCGCCATTGAATTCAATAGGCAGGCGAACTTTAAAACCTACAAGGACTCTTTCTGGCCACAATAGTGATGGAAAAGTTGTTTCAAGGGTACTAACACCTGGACTGTTGCATGCTGGAGGGGGATCCCTGGCAAAACTCCCATGGAAAATTACATAGTTGATGCAGAGTCTGCTTTTAAGCCATAATGGGTCTAAATCAAATAACATTCCCAAAGTGGCTGTCTCAAAACATCCCGGACAGAAGATAGATTGATAGTGATAGATAGGATAGATAGATATACATAGATTGATAGTTAGATAGAATCGATAGAAGAGAAATAGATAGATTTGTTAGATATATAATTACCCTAATAAATTCTAATAATCAAACATGCGTTCTTGGACCCAACTAGCTTGTGTCAATTAGTACTTTTCTTAGCACTTTAATCCCTGTTCCCCCCCCCCCCTATCTGGGGAGTTCTATATGGCCTGCCAGATTACCCTGAAAAATTATAATAATAAGACATGTGGTCTGCTACCTATTTTAACGAGGTTGTGTTTTAAGTACTACCATTCTTAGCACTTTAATCTCTGTAACTCCCCCTATTTGTTGAGGTCTATACGGCCTGGATGATTACCCATACAAAATATAATAATAAGACATCTGCTCTTGGTCTGCGACCCATGGTAACAATTTTGTGTTAATTAGTAATGTCCTTCGCATTTTAATAGCTGTTACTCATACTCACCCTATCGGTGGAGTTCTATATGGCCTGCATGATTACCCTTACAAAATATAACAACCAAACATATGCTCTGGGACCCATGGTAAGTAGGTTGTGTTAAGTAGTACTGTTCTTTGCATTTTCATACCTGTTACAACACCAAATGGTGGCAGGTCTACCTGGCCTTCATGATTAGCTGCACCCAAACCAAAAAAAAAGCAGAGTGGTCTCCCACCCATGGCTAACTCTGTTGTTTCAATTAGTACTATTCTTAGCACTTTCATCCCTGTTACGGGTGGTCTACATGGCCATCATGATTAGCCAAACAAAATACTACAATCCAACCTTTGCTCAGTCTTCATAGGCCCTTCATTGTCTGTATTTTGATAGTACAGTTCTTATTATTTTTATAGCTGATACAACACCGAATGTTGTCAGCTCTATATGGCCTGCATGATTAGCTGCACCCAATACAAAAATAAATCCAAGCGGTCTTGGATTAACACCCATGGCTAACTCTGTTGTTTCAAGTAGTATTATTCTTAGCACTTTCATCTCATCATCCCTGTTACTTCCAGGACTCTCGGTGGTGGTGGTCTACATGGCCATCATGATTAGCTTAACCAAATACTACAATCCAACCTTTGCTCAGTCTTCCTAAGGCCCTTCATTGGCTGTATTTTGGTAGTACTGTTCTTATTACTACATGGTGGTCTACATGGCCATCATGATTAGCCTAACCAAATACTACAATCCAACCTTGGCCCAGTCTTCCTAAGGCCCTTCATTGGCTGTATTTTGGTAGTACTGTTCTTATTAGTTTAATAGCTGATACGACACTGAATGTTTTCAGCTCTATATGACCTGCATGAATAGCCGCACCCAAAGCCAAAAAAAAAGCCAAGCGGTTTTGCACTAACACCCATGGCTAACTCTGTTGTTTCAAGTTCTACTATTCTTAGCTCTTTCATCTCATCATCCCTGTTACTTCCAGGACTCTCGGTGGTGGTGGTCTACATGGCCATCATGATTAGCCTAACCAAATACTATAATCCAACCTTGGCCCAGTCTTCCTAAGGCCCTTCATTGGCTGTATTTTGGTAGTATTGTTCTTATTACTACATGGTGGTCTACATGGCCATCATGATTAGCCTAACCAAATACTACAATCCAACCTTGGCCCAGTCTTCCTAAGGCCCTTCATTGGCTGTATTTTGGTAGTACTGTTCTTATTAGTTTAATAGCTGATACGACACCAAATGTTTTCAGCTCTATATGGCCTGCATGAATAGCCGCACCCAAAGCCAAAAAAAAGCCAAGCGGTTTTGCACTAACACCCATGGCTAACTCTGTTGTTTCAAGTTCTACTATTCTTAGCTCTTTCATCTCATCATCCCTGTTACTTCCAGGACTCTCGGTGGTGCTGGTCTACATGGCCATCATGATTAGCCTAACCAAATACTACAATCCAACCTTGGCCCAGTCTTCCTAAGACCCTTCATTGGCTGTATTTTGGTAGTACTGTTCTTATTAGTTTAATAGCTGATACGACACCGAATGTTGTCAGCTCTATATGGCCTGCATGAATAGCCGCACCCAAAGCCAAAAAAAAGCCAAGCGGTTTTGCACTAACACCCATGGCTAACTCTGTTGTTTCAAGTTCTACTATTCTTAGCTCTTTCATCTCATCATCCCTGTTACTTCCAGGACTCTCTGTGGTGCTGGTCTACATGGCCATCATGATTAGCCTAACCAAATACTACAATCCAACCTTGGCCCAGTCTTCCTAAGACCCTTCATTGGCTGTATTTTGGTAGTACTGTTCTTATTAGTTTAATAGCTGATACGACACCGAATGTTGTCAGCTCTATATGGCCTGCATGAATAGCCGCACCCAAAGCCAAAAAAAAGCCAGGCGGTTTTGCACTAACACCCATGGCTAACTCTGTTGTTTCAAGTTCTACTATTCTTAGCTCTTTCATCTCATCATCCCTGTTACTTCCAGGACTCTCGGTGGTGGTGGTCTACATGGCCATCATGATTAGCCTAACCAAATACTACAATCCAACCTTGGCCCAGTCTTCCTAAGACCCTTCATTGGCTGTATTTTGGTAGTACTGTTCTTATTAGTTTGATAGCTGATACGACACCGAATGTTGTCAGCTCTATATGGCCTGCATGAATAGCCGCACCCAAAGCCAAAAAAAAGCCAAGCGGTTTTGCACTAACATCCATGGCTAACTCTGTTGTTTCAAGTTCTACTATTCTTAGCTCTTTCATCTCATCATCCCTGTTACTTCCAGGACTCTCGGTGGTGGTGGTCTACATGGCCATCATGATTAGCCTAACCAAATACTACAATCCAACCTTGGCCCAGTCTTCCTAAGGCCCTTCATTGGCTGTATTTTGGTAGTACTGTTCTTATTAGTTTAATAGCTGATACGACACCGAATGTTGTCAGCTCTATATGGCCTGCATGAATAGCCGCACCCAAAGCCAAAAAAAAGCCAAGCGGTTTTGCACTAACACCCATGGCTAACTCTGTTGTTTCAAGTTCTACTATTCTTAGCTCTTTCATCTCATCATCCCTGTTACTTCCAGGACTCTCGGTGGTGGTGGTCTACATGGCCATCATGATTAGCCTAACCAAATACTACAATCCAACCTTGGCTCAATCTTCCTAAGGCCCTTCATTGGCTGTATTTTGGTAGTACTGTTCTTATTATTTTAATAGCTGATACGATACCGAATGTTTTCAGCTCTATATGGCCTGCATGAATAGCCACACCCAAAGCCAAAAAAAAGCCAAGCGGTTTTGCACTAACACCCATGGCTAACTCTGTTGTTTCAAGTTCTACTATTCTTAGCTCTTTCATCTCATCATCCCTGTTACTTCCAGGACTCTCGGTGGTGGTGGTCTACATGGCCATCATGATTAGCCTAACCAAATACTACAATCCAACCTTGGCTCAGTCTTCCTAAGGCCCTTCATTGGCTGTATTTTGGTAGTACTGTCATCCTTTTGAATAATAGATTACAGGAAAGGCATTGATTTTAGAATCCCAGAGATCATTTATATGACCCGTGAAATAAAAAAAAAAATTCATTAGATACCCGTTACACAATTATTTATCCTCAGGCCTTTTTAATACGAGGGTCCCGGAGCCTCAACCGAAACAACAGCATGAAAGAGAAGATATGTCATCCTTTTGAATAAAAGATTACAGTAAAGGCATTGGTTTTAGAAACCCACAGATCATTATTTGCAACCGTGAAATTAGAAAAAAACATTGATTACACAGCCGTGACACTTATTTATGCTCAGGCCTTTTTAATACGAGGGTCCCGGAGCCTCAACCGAAACAACAGCATGAAAGAGGAGATATGTCATCCTTTTGAATAAAAGATTACAGTAAAGGCATTGATTTTAGAAACCCACAGATCATTATTTGCAACCGTGAATTTAGAAAAAAAAATTGATTAGACACCCGTGACACTTATTTATGCTCAGGCCTTTTTAATAAGAGGGTCCCGGAGCCTCAACCGAAACAACAGCATGAAAGAAGAGATATGTCATCCTTTTGAATAAAAGATTACAGTAAAGGCATTGATTTTAGAAACCCACAGATCATTATTTGCAACCGTGAATTTAGAAAAAAACATTGATTACACAGCCGTGACACTTATTTATGCTCAGGCCTTTTTAATACGAGGGTCCCGGAGCCTCAACCGAAACAACAGCATGAAAGAGGAGATATGTCATCCTTTTGAATAAAAGATTACAGTAAAGGCATTGATTTTAGAAACCCACAGATCATTATTTGCAACCGTGAAATTAGAAAAAAACATTGATTACACAGCCTGACACTTATTTATGCTCAGGCCTTTTTAATACGAGGGTCCCGGAGCCTCAACCGAAACAACAGCATGAAAGAGGAGATATGTCATCCTTTTGAATAAAAGATTACAGTAAAGGCATTGATTTTAGAAACCCACAGATCATTATTTGCAACCGTGAAATTATAAAAAAACATTCATTAGACAGCCGTGACACTTATTTATGCTCAGGCCTTTTTAATACGAGGGTCCCAGAGCCTCAACCGAAACAACAGCATGAAAGAGGAGATAGGTCATCCTTTTGAATAAAAGATTACTGTAAAGGCATTGATTTTAGAAACCCACAGATCATTATTTGCAACCGTGAATTTAGAAAAAAAACATTGATTACACACCTGTGACACTTACTTATGCTCAGGCCTTTTTAATACGAGGGTCCCGGAGCCTCAACCGAAACAACAGCATGAAAGAGGAGATATGTCATCCTTTTGAATAAAAGATTACAGTAAAGGCATTGATTTTAGAAACCCACAGATCATTATTTGCAACCGTGAAATTAGAAAAAAACATTGATTACACAGCCGTGACACTTATTTATGATCAGGCCTTTTTAATACGAGGGTCCCAGAGCCTCAACCGAAACAACAGCATGAAAGAGGAGATATGTCATCCTTTTGAATAAAAGATTACAGTAAAGGCATTGATGTTAGAAACCCACAGATCATTATTTGCAACCGTGAAATTAGAAAAAAACATTCATTAGACACCGGTTACACTTATTTATCCTCAGGCCTTGTTAATACGAGGGTCCCGGAGCCGCAACTGAAACAACAGCATGAAAGTGGACATATGTCATCCTTTTGAATTATAGATTACAGGAAAGGCATTGATTTTAGAAACACTGAGATAATTACTTGCAACCGGGAAATAAAAAAAAACATTGAACAGACACCCAGTACACTTTATTATCCATAGGCCTTTTCAGCAGAGGCTCCAGGACCCTCAACAAAAACAAGAGCAGGGAGCTGGGCATAGGAGTACAATGGAGTGTGACAATAATAATCTGAAGGTGAAGATTGCATAGTTGTGGCATTTTAATTTTGTTATCGTGGGAACTTAGTACTTGCAATGACCTTGCTCTGGTGAATCCATATCGCAAATGTGTTATTTAAGGCACTGTTTGTCTATTTTTTTGAATATCAGCATTTGGTAAATGAAGCTCAACTTAAGGCTGGTGAGAAACGACCTTTCTTCTGGCTGTTTGCAAATGTTGTGGCTCTGGACAAACATGTGAATAAGGGGCCATCAGCCATATTCTGCACGCAACCCCTTTGATGATTGACGATAAACATGTGTCACCTGCAAGCAGAGCTCGTTACTTCTGTCTAAATCATCTTCCTGGTATGGACAGGCCACTGTTTCCCACAGCAAGTACGAATATTGAAATACAAGATTGTCTTGAGTATGGTAGGAAACCAAAGTTTATTTAATTCTGTACTATCTATCACCACAAAAAATGAACTTCTTGAAGCAACGAAAATGCCAGCAATTTCATGTGCTTATGGATGACAAGGACGTCCTGTCCTGTGGTGCACAGAGATGGAGACGATTTTTGCCCTCCCTGTACACTACCCAGATGTCTCAAACATCACCAGAAACACAATACAGCCACTCTTGTGAAGTTCCTGGAGTGTTCCGGTAGCCATCTCTTTGCGCTCCTAAAGGAATACTTTATCAGTGTTTTTGTATACATCCGACAACAGCTTTGGAGACTGTGGTGACGCACAGGTTATTTACTGTTGTTCCAGCTGTGGCAATATCAATTGGCATGAAAAAGTTAAGATTTGTGGGTGGCGGAGCCTATAGCTGTTGCGGTAGGACGTGTGTTTGAGGAGCTCCAGGTCTTACAAGTTACTTTGGAGTTAGTTTTCAACCTTAATTTAATTTTCTTTTTGGGATTCATAGTCACACTTTCTGGGGCTATCCAAGAGGAGCCTGGTAAAAGCAGTTTTAGTCACCCCTTATATCAACGGGTACGGAGACCTGTTTTTTTCATTTCCAATATTGCGCCGGTCCACAAACTAATCCTGAATGGAAAAAAAACCTTAAAATTTGGACTAGTGATGCACATTTTATGCATGCTGTGGCAATTGCAATTTGCAATAAAAATAATCTGCTCACAACAACCACTACCTACGACCACATCTGACTCCTGAAGTCATGCTTCAGTTATTAAGTCAAGTTAAATAATTATTATTTTTTTTTTATGCTCAGCAGAGGCTCCAGGACCCTCGACAAAACCAGCAGCAGGAAAGAGGACATATGGCATCCTTTTGAAAAAATGATTATAGGAAAGGCATTGATTTCAGAAACACAGAGATTATTAGTTGCAAACGGTAAATAGAAAAAAACATTGATTATACACCCAGTACACTTATTTTTCATTAGGCCTTTTTAATAAGATTAAGAGGCTCCCGGAGCCTCAACAGAAACAACAGCATTAAAAAGTACATATGGCATCCTTGTGAATAATAGATAACAGGAAAGGCATTGATTTTAGAAACCCGTGGATAATTTTTTGCAACCATGAAATCTAAAAAAACATAGATTAGACACCCAGTACACTTCTTTATCCTTAGGCCTTTTAAGCATAGGCTCCAGGACCCTCAACAAAACCAGCAGCAGGAAAGAGGACATATGGCATTCTTTTGTAAATTAGATTACAGGAAAGGCATTGATTTTAGAAACACAGAGATCATTTATATGACCAGTGAAATAGAAAAAAAAATGATTGGACACCCAGTACACTTCTTTATCCTTAGTCCTTTTTAATACGAGGGTCCCGGAGCCTCAACAGAAACAACAGCATGAAAAAGGACATATGTCATCCTTTTGAATAATCGATTTCAGGAAAGGCATTGTTTTTAGAATCCCACAGATCATTTATATGACCCGTGAAATAGAAAAAAACATTGATTAGACACCCAGTACACTTATTTATCCATAGTCCTTTTTAGCAGAGGCTCCAGGACCCTCAACAAAAACAAGAGCAGGGAGGTGGGCATAGGAGTACAATGGAGTGTGACAATAATAATGTGAAGGGGAAGATTGCGGAGTTGTGTCATTTTAATTTTGTTATTGTGGGAAATACTTGCAATGACCTTGCTCTGGTGAATCCATATTGCAAATGTGTTTTTTTAAGGCACTGTTTGTCTATTTTTTTAATATCAGCATTTGGTAATTGAAGCTCAACTTAAGGCTGGTGAGAATCGACCTCTCTTCTGGCTGTTTGCAAATGTTGTTGCTCTGGACAAACATGTGAATAAGGGGCCATCAGCCATATTCTGCACGCAACCCCTTTGATGATTGGCGATAAACATGTGTCACCTGCAATCAGAGCCCTTTACTTCTGTCTAAATCATCTTCCTGCTATGGACAGCCCGCTGTTTCCCACAGCAAGTCTGAAGCTTGAACTACAAGATTGTCTTGAGTATGGTAGGAAACCAAAGTTTATTTTATTCTGTACTATCACCACAAAAACTGAACTTCTTGAAGCAACAAAAATGCCAGCAATTTCATGTGCTTATGGATGACAAGGACGTCCTGTCCTGTGGTGCACAGAGATGGAGACGATTTTTGCCCTCCCTGTACACTACCCAGATGTCTACAACATCACCGGAAACACAAGACAGCCACTGTTGTGAAGTTCCTGGAGTGTTCCGGTAGCCATCTCTTTGCGCCCCAAAAGGAATTCTTTATTGTTGTTTTTGTATACATCCGACAATAGCTTCGGAGACTGTGGTGACGCACATGTTAGTTACTGTTGTTCCAGCTGTGGCAATATCAATTGGCATTAAAAAGGTAAGATTTGGGTGGGCGGAGCCTATAGCTGTTGCGGTAGCACGTGTGTTTGAGGAGCTCCAGGTCTTACAATTTACTTAGGAGTAATTTTTCAACCTTAATTTAATTTTCTTTTTGGGATTCATACTCACACTTTCTGGGGCTATCCAAGAGGAGCCTGGTAAAAGCACTAGTAGTCACCCCTTATATCAACGGGTACCGAGACCTGTTTTTTGCGTTTCCAATATTGCGCCGTACCCCAAACTAATCCTGAATGAAAAAAAAAATTTAAAATTTGGACTAGTGACGCACATTTTATGCACGCTGAGGCAATTGCAATTTGCAATAAAAATAATCTGCTAACAACAACCACTACCTACGACCACACCTGACTCCTGAAGTCATGCTTCAGTTATTCAGTCAAGTTAAATTAATTTTTTTTTCTTTATTATGCGC
Source organism: Bombina bombina (assembly GCF_027579735.1). Taxonomy (NCBI): domain Eukaryota; kingdom Metazoa; phylum Chordata; class Amphibia; order Anura; family Bombinatoridae; genus Bombina; species Bombina bombina. The sequence continues at coordinate 60,722,860 of NC_069501.1, forward strand.
AGCAGAGGCTCCAGGACCGTCGACGAAACCAGCAGCAGCAAAGACGACATATGGCATCCTTTTGAAAAAATGATTATAGGAAAGGCATTGATTTCAGAAAAACAGAGATCATTAGTTGCAACCGGTAAATAAAAAAAAACATTGATTAGACACCCAGTACATTTATTTTTCATTAGGCCTTTTTAATAAGAGGCTCCCGGAGCCTCAACGGAAACAACAGCATCAAAAAGTACATATGGCATCCTTGTGAATAATAGATTACTGGAAAGGTATTGATTTTAGAAACCCGTGGATAATTTTTTGCAAACGTGAAATCTAATAAAACATAGATTATACACCCAGTACACTTCTTTATCCTTAGGCCTTTTTAGAAGAGTCTCCCGTAGCCTCAACAGAAACAACAGCATGAAAGAGGACATATGGCATCCTTGTGACTAATAGATTACAGGAAAGGCATTGATTTTAGAAACCCGGAGATAATTTGTTGCAACCGGGAAATCTAAAAAAAAAATGGATTAGACAACCAGGACACTTATTTATCCTTAGGCCTTAGTAGCAGAGGCTCCAGGACCCTCAACAAAACCAGCAGCAGTAAAGAGGACATATGGCATCCTTTAGAAAAATAGATTTCTGGAAAGGCATTGATTTTAGAAACACAGAGATCATTAGTTGCAACCGTGCAATCTCTAAAAAATTGGATTATACACCAAGTACACTTATTTATCCTTAGGCCTTTTTTGCAGAGGCTCCAGGACCCTCCACAAAACCAGCAGCATGAAAGAGGACATATGGATCTGGCAGAGGAAATGTAGTGGGGGGAGGGGTTCCAAAGACGAAGGAAAACGAGGAACTGGAATGTGAGGGTTTGGGCCAGGTCTGGAAGTTCAGCAGGAGAGCTTGAGGCGGGAGTTGCTGTTAGTGCTGCCGACAAAACCTATGACGGATAAGGCAGGCAGAAAAAAGGGTGGAGGTTAGGACACTAAAAAAAAAATATATCATTGAGACAGAGTACTGCAACAAATCGCAAGGACTGGAGGGACTGTGTAGTAAATTGAATGTTACGTCTATGCAGCACTCTTCAGGTTGGAGTAGCCTGACATTGGAACCACTTGCTGTGGATTGAAACACAGAAATCTTGCTTGGATGGTGGACTAAAAGGACACAGTTTCTTTGTATAGACTGGAACAAAAAAGGGTAATTGGAGGAATAGGATTTTTACCCTAGTTTGGCAGCTTTGCTGCCCTTTTATACACTGATGAATGAAGACCCCATTCGGAAAGGCAGCAGGTCAGAGAGCCAGAGGTGATGCAGCACATGCAGGTGTGTTCTGCCAGTATGATGAAAAAAAGGACTTCTCACAAGAAGCATCGAAATAATGTTGGTCCAAGCAAACCAATTTCCCAGCCCTGGAGGAATATTGTAGGTTGCAGAATACAGCATGGTTGAAAAGAAGGTAGTGGCCCAATAACACAATGGAAAGGAACTGTATAGGATCAAGTGCCAGTCAACCCATCCCTTTATCTTATTAAATATGATGGATTTGATTGTGTCTATGGACTAGAACTCCACAAGGACGAGCGAGTGTCTGCTCTTGAAGTTCTTCCAGATAGAGTTGCTTCATCTCGAATTAGTGATGCTCACTTGGCAGACACAATGATTGTTAAAGCTGTTGAACACATGTTTGAAACAGAAGATGGTTCTAAGGATGAGTGGAGAGGAATGGTCTTAGCAAGAGCTCCCATAATGAACACATGGTTTTATATAACCTACGAGAAGGACACAGTTTTATATATGTATCAGCTATTAGATGACTTCAAAGAAGGAGATCTCCGCATCATGCCAGACTCTAATGATTCCCCTCCAGCAGAAAGAGAACCAGGAGAAGTTGTGGACAGCCTTGTAGGAAAGCAAGTGGAGTATGCCAAAGAAGATGGCTCAAAAAGGACTGGCATGGTAATACACCAAGTGGAAGCCAAACCCTCTGTTTATTTCATAAAATTTGATGACGATTTCCATATTTATGTCTACGATTTTGTGAAGACATCGTAGATGTAATATTTGACTTATTGCCAAACAGGTGGATTTATTAAATGTAAAATATGTAGACAAACCTGTCCACTTCTGTCCAATTATGTGACACTTCAGATTCCAGGCAAGCCCGCAACCCCTTAAATGAAGTAACTCAGTTTTGTTGCTAAGAACAAAAAAAAAAAATTCCTCATCAAAAGGAAACAAACCACGTTCTGTGAATTACAACTCATTTTGCATAATGGAATTTATCCTTTAGAAGGAAACTGATCTAGTAGTGGTGAATTCAAACAAAAGAAGCATGGATGCAAGAGACAAACTGGGCGAATTCTGTAAATTTTCAAAGTGGGGGAAAAAAAGGTTATAAAAATGTAATTGTTGTATTTCTTAAGCACTCATTCCTCATCAATACAAGTCCAGTTTGGTATATCTAACTACTTTAACATAGTTATCAGTATGTATTTCAATTAAAAGTATTTTTCCCAGTGTTACTTATGTCTTATAATGTGTGGAGTGTGGTGCTGCAGTTCAGTTATCCAGCTGCCCAGTGATGTAGGTTTTTTTTTTTTTCTTTGGTCCCTCTTGTTACAACTTTCTGATTCATAATATTTTGTTACTTTTTGTACCTGTTTTGTCAGAAATCTTGTTATAGTACAACAATTGACAACTTATTTCCATTTTTTTTTATCCCATCCCAGTAAAAACGATTATTCAGCAAAAAAAAAAAAGAGGACATATGGCATCCTTTTGAAAATTAGATTACAGGAAAGGCATTGATTTTAGAAACACAGAGATCATTAACTGCAACCGTGAAATCTCAAAAAACATAGATTATACACCCAGTACACTTCTTTATCCTTAGGCCTTTTTAGAAGAGGCTCCCTGAGCCTCAACAGAAACAACAGCATGAAAGAGTACATATGGCATCCTTGTGAATAATAGATTGCAGGAAAGGCATTGATTTTAGAAACCCCTGGATAATTTTTTGCAAACGTGAAATCTAAAAAAACATAGATTAGACACCCAGTACACTTCTTTATCCTTAGGCCTTTTTAGCAGAGGCTCCAGGACCCTCACCAAAACCAGCAGCAGGAAAGAGGACATATGGCATACTTTTGTAAATTAGATTACAGGAAAGGCATTGATTTTAGAAACACAGAGATCATTTATATGACCCGGGAAATAGAAAAAAACATCGATTAGACACCCAGTACACTTATTTATCCTTAGGCCTTTTTAATAAGAGGCTCCCGGAGCCTCAACAGAAACAACAGCATGAAAGAGTACATATGGCATCCTTGTGAATAATAGATTACAGGAAAGGCATTGATTTTAGAAACACAGAGATAATTTGTTACAACCGGGAAATCTAAAAAAACATTGAATAGACACCCAGTACACTTATTTATCCTTAGGCCTTTTTAGCTGAGGCTCCAGGACAATCAACAGAACCAGCAGAAGGAAAGAGGACATATGGCATCCTTTTGAAAAAAAGATTATAGGAAAGGCATTGATTTTAGAAACCCGGAGATAATTTGTTGCAACCGGGAATTTGAATCAAAAAAATGATTTGATGGACACCCAGTACAATTCTTTCTCCTTAGGCCTTTTTATAAGAGGGTACAGGACCCTCGAACAAAACACCAGCAGGAAAGAGGACATATGGCATCCTTTTGAAAAATAGATTACAGGAAAGGCATTGATTTTAGAAACCCAGAGATAATTTGTTGAAAATGGAAATTTGAATCCAAAAAATGATTCGATGGACACCCAGTACACTTCTTTCTCCTTAGGCCTTTTTATAAGAGGGTCCAGGACCCTCAAACAAAACACCAGCAGGAAAGAGGACATATGGCATCCTTTTGAACAATAGAGTACAGGAAAGGCATTGATTTTAGAAACCCAGAGATAAGTTTTTGCAAATGGAAATTTCAATAAAAAAAATTATTCGATGGACACCCAGTGCACTTCTTTCTCCTTAGGCCTTTTTATAAGAGGATCCTGGACCCTAAAAAAAACACCAGCAGGAAAGAGGACGTATGGCATCATTTTGAACAATAGAGTACAGGTACAGCATTGATTTTACAAACCCAGAGATCATTTTTGTCAAAAGTTAAATAGAAAAAAAAAAATGAGTGGACACCCAGTACACCTCTTTCTCCTTAGGCCTTTTTATAAGAGGGTCCAGGACCCTCAAAAAAAACACCAGCAGGAAAGAGGACGTATGGCATCCTTTTGAACAATAGAGTACAGGTACAGCATTGATTTTACAAACCCAGAGATCATTTTTGTCAAATGTTAAATAGAAAAAAAAATGAGTGGACACCCAGTACACCTCTTTCTCCTTAGGCCTTTTTATAAGAGGGTCCAGGACCCTAAAAAAAAAACACCAGCAGGAAAGAGGACGTATGGCATCCTTTTGAACAATAGAGTACAGGAAAGGCATTGATTTTACAAACCCAGAGATAATTTTGGTCAAATTTGAAATAGAAAAAAAAAATGAGTGGACACCCAGTACACCTCTTTGTCCTTAGGCATTTTTATAAGAGGGTCCAGGACCCTCAAACAAAATACCAGCAGGAAAGAGAACATATGGCATACTTTTGAACAATAGAGTACTGGTACGGCATTGATTTTAGAAACCCACAGATAATTGTTTTGAAAAGTGAAATAGCCCCAAAAACCATGCTTGGACTCCCACTCCAGGTCGTTCTCCTTCAGCTTTTTTATAAGAGGCTCCAGCACCCTCAACATAAACAACTGCAGGAAACACCACCACATATGCCATCCTTTTGCACAAGCGAGTACAGGTATGGCATCCATTTTAGAAACCCAAAGATAATTGAGAGGAACCAGGAACATTTTTCTAAAAACTGGATGGGGCACCCATTACTACAGGTCGTTCTTCTTCAGCCTTTTTATATCATGGGCCACGACCCGCAACAGGCACAACAGCATGAAACACAACATATGCCACCCTTTTGCACAATAGAGTACAGGTATGGCATAGATGGAACACAGAGATAATTTAGAGCAACCAAGAGACGGATAAAGATGCTTGGTCGGTCCTACTCTTTCAAATTTGTTGCATTTTGCGTTCAATTGAATGGTCCACCGGATATGAGTGGTGTGTAAAGTTGTACAATTCGTAACAGTTTAATCACTAGTGTTATGTGCCTTATTTTTTTTTATTTGAGTTTTGTACCCACAGAGATGCAGCAGAGGCCAGAAAAATTAGGAATGTACAAATGACTGAAAAATTGGGGTATTGTTGTAGCAACTGCTGTAGCAGCGGCCAGAAAAATCGATGTTTGTAAAACATTTATAAAGTGCCCTAAAAGCTTGTGGCTTGAACACTAGTTGTTGGCGGATAAGTCAAGCAAGTCCTCCGTCTTTATAACCAAAAAAAAAAGGCCAGCCTGTGTACCAGTTGTAGCCCAAGGCAGCTCATATCATCATCAGTAGTTTTTTATTCAAATGTATCGCCCAATGTCAGTCCCTTCGGGATCCAGCCCTCATTCATTTTTATAAAAGTGAGATAGTCAAGGCTTTTTTGACCTAGGCGACTTCTCTTCTCAGTGACAAAACCTCCTGCTGCACTAAAAGTCCTTTCGGACAGGACACTTGAAGCGGGGCAGGCCAGAAGTTCCATTGCAAATTGGGATAGCTCAGGCCACAAGTCTAGCCTGCACACCCAGTAGTCAAGGGGTCCATCGCTCCTGAGAGTGTCGAGATCCGCAGTTAAAGCTAGGTAGTCTGATACCTGTCGGTTGAGTCTTTCTCTAAGGCTGGATCCCGAAAGGCTCTGATGGTGCATGGGAGTTAAAAAGGTACGCATTTCCTCCATCAACAAGACGTCAGGAAAGCGCCCGGTCCTTGCCGCCGTGGTCGTGGGAGGAGGAGGATTAATTTTATCTCTTCCCCTGTTACATTCCCGTGGTGCTGTGACATCACCCTTATACGCTGTGTAAAGCATAGTTTTTAATTTAGTATGAAAATGCTCCATCCTTTCCGACTTGCGGGAATTTGGTAACATTTCAGGCACTTTATGCTTATACCAAGGGGTCGAGGAGCGTGGACACCCAGTACAGGTCGTTCTCCTTCAGCTTTTTTATACGAGGGTCCCTCAACAGGCACGACAGCATGAAAGAACCCATTTGAACAAGGTTGGATGCTGAGCTAATCATGTCGCGTTCCTCCTCCTCACTGATCTCACTGATGGTATCTTCTTCCCCCCAGCCACGTACAACACCACGGGTACCAGAGACGTGACAACAACGAGCACCCTGGGATGACTGTTGTGCTCGGACTTCCTCCTCCTCATCCTCCCAAAAGCCACATTCCTCCTATGACTCCTCTTCCTCACAATCCTCTTCCTGCGTTGCCGCAGGTCCAGCAAGCAATGCTGATTCGGCTGTTTGCGGGGGTGATGGACACCACAACTCTCCCGCTTCCTCTTCACGCTCAACTACTGCCTGATCCAGCACTCTTCGCAGGGCACGCTCCAGGAAGAAAACAAATGGTATGATGTTGCTGATGGTGCCTTCGGTGCGACTGACAAGGTTTGTCACCTCCTCAAAAGGACGCATGAGCCTACAGGCATTGCGCATGAGCATCCAGTAATTAGGCAAAAATATCCCCAGCTCCCCAGAGGCTGTCCTAGCACCCCGGTCATACAAATACTCATTAACAGCTTTTTCTTGTTGGAGCAGGCGGTCAAACATTAGGAGTGTTGAATTCCACCGTGTCGGGCTGTCGCAAATCAAGCGCCTCACTGGCAGGTTGTTTCGACGCTGGATATCAGACAAGTGCGCCATGGCCATGTAGGAACACCTGAAATGGCCACACACCTTCCTGGCCTGCTTCAGGACGTCCTGTAAGCCTGGGTACTTATGGACAAATCGTTGTACAATTAGATTACACACATGTGCCATGCACGGCACATGTGTCAACTTGCCCAATTTCAATGCCGCCACCAAATTACTTCCATTGTCAGAAACAACCTTGCCAATCTCCAGTTGGTGCGGAGTCAGCCACTGATCCACCTGTGCGTTCAGGGCGGTCAGGAGTGCTGGTGCGGTGTGACTCTCCGCTTTCAGGCAAGTCAACCCCAAGACGGCGTGACACTGCCGTACCCGGGATGTAGCATAGTACCTGGGGAGCTGGGGGGGTGCCATAGATGTGGAGCAAGACGCAGAAGTTGAAGAGGACTCAGCCGAGGAAGAGGTTATGGAAGAGGATGGAGTAGGAGGAGTAGAGGAGGTAGCAGCAGGCCTGCCTGCAAGTCATGGCGGTGTCACCAACTCTTCTGCAGAGCCACGCATTCCATGCTTGTCAGAAGTCAGCAGGTTTACCCAATGCGCAGTGTAGGTGATATACCTGCCCTGACCATGCTTTGCAGACCAGCTATCCGTGGTCATATGGACCCTTGCCCCAATGCTGTGTGCCAGACATGCCATAACTTCCTTTCTCACAACAGAGTACAGGTTTGGGATTGCCTTTTGTGAAAAGAAATTTCTGCGAGGTACCTTCCACTGCGGTGTCCCAATAGATACAAATTTTTTGAAAGCATCAGACTCCACCAGCTTGTATGGTAAAAGCTGGCGGGCTAAGAGTTCAGACAAGCCAGCTGTCAGACGCCGGGCAAGGGGGTGACTTTGAGAAATTGGCTTCTTACGCTCAAACATGTCCTTGACAGACACCTGACTGTGGGAAGATGACCAGGAACTGCTACGTAAGAGAGACTGAGTGGAGGATGGTTGAGAGGGGGCAAGGAGGACAGCACTGGTTGACGTGGCTGAAGATGCTGGAGCAGGAGGAGGAGGGCGGCTTTCACTTTGTGTGCTGCTTCTACTCATGTGTTCTTCCCATCGGCCTTTGTGATGGGAGACCATGTGCCTTCGCAAAGCAGTTGTACCTAGGTGGCTGTTGGACTTCCCACGACTCAGTTTCTTTTGGCACAGGTTGCAAATGGCATCGCTGTTGTCAGAGGCAGACACACAAAAAAAATGCCACACTGCTGAGCTCTGCGATGACGGCATTCTGGTGGTGGCAACAGCATGCGTTGATGGGCGTCGACGGGCTGTCTGGCTGACCCCTGGTGACGATGCATGCTGTCTGACTGTGCCACTAGCTCCTTGAGACGACCTCCCAGTGCTTCCAAATCGTCTCCTCCTCCTCCTCCTCCTCTCTGTCTCCCCATCTGAACTTTCCCCCTCTTCTTCTTCTCTTCTAGCAGGCACCCACGTGACATCCACCGACACATCATCATCAACCGCTTCACTTGTATCTGAAACATCAAGAAAGGAAGCAGCAGCGGGTACAACATCATCATCATCATCACACCGTACTTACATGTCAGTAAAGCTGCCTGACTGAGACTGATCACTATTATCTAAATCCCCTGTCAATGATGGTTGCGCATCACTCATTTCTTCAAAATGATGTGTCAATAACTCCTGTGAAAGATCAAGTGAAGCGGCTGTGGTGCTAGTGTTGGTGGTGGCGACAGACGGCGGAGTGGCACTGGTCACTTGAGACCTGCCCAAAGCACAGCTGGATGTAGATGGTGCGTCAAGGTTAGGAGGACTAGCAGCGGAAGCTGAAGAAGATTGGGTTTCCTGTGTTAGCCATTCAACTAGGTCCTCCTCAGATGTTTTTGCATCCCCCCTGGCACCCGGCGTCTGAACAATGTGCATATTTGTAGGGTCTAAAGGAATCACAGCACCACGACCACGACCACGGAACCTGCGGGGTGGCTTGCCTCTGCCTGTCTTTTTTTTTTAAATGGACACTAACAATACTATTACACCAATTGAGTGGTGGCACTGTGAAAGTGGGCACAGTATACGCTGTGAGACTGACAACAACAAAAAAGACAGATGTTTTAAAAATCACAAATTGTTAATTTTTTGAAATATTACTAGAATTGTGGCAACAAATATGATTGTTTGGCACTATTTGGCAAATGGGCCACACGCTGGGAGAAAGGAAACTCAATGGCACTAGGAGACTGAAGAATCACAGTCAACACAGTAATGATTAACAAAAATTCCAATCCTGTTACAATAAATATGAGTGGTGGCACTAATTGGCTAGTTGGGACTGGCACACAGGCAGGCAGGCATGAGGAAAATGCAATTCAAGGGCACTAGTAGACTGCAGATTGACAGTCAAAACAGTGTTGATTGACAAATTTTGCAATACTGTTAAAAGAAATATGATTGCTAGCACTAATTGGATAGTTGGGCCTGGTACACAGGCTGGCAGGCAGTAGAAAAGTGCAATTCAATGGCACAAGCAAAAAGAGGATTAAGATCAACAATCAAGATTTTTTTAATTTTAATTAGTAACTATACTGTGACAACAATTAGGATTGGTGTAAATAGTTGGCAAGACGGCCTGGCACAAAAGGATGGCAGGCAGGAGGGAGATGCAATTCAAGGAAACTAGGAGACTGATTACTGACAGTCTAAACAGTGATGATTGACAATTTTTGAAATACTGTTAACAGAAATATGATTGCTGACAACAATTGGCTAGGTGGGGGCCTGGCTCACAGCAGGCTGCAAGGCAGGAGGAAAGTGCTATTCAATGGCACCAGCAAACTGAGGATTCAAATCACAGCAACTATTACCAAAAATTTTAATTTTTAATTATTAGAATACTGTCACAACAAATATGATTGGTGTAAATATTTTTTAAGTAGGCCTGGCACACAGGCTTGGAAGGCTGTAGAAAAGTGCAATTCAAAGGCACGAGCAAACTGAGGGTTAAGATCATCAACAATAAAGATTTTTTTAATTGTAATTAGTAACTATACTGTGACAAAATATTTGGATTGGTGTAAATAGTTGGCAAGACGGCCTGGCACAAAAGGATGGCAGGCAGGAGGGAGATGCAATTCAAGGAAACTAGGAGACTGATTACTGACAGTCTAAACAGTGATGATTGACAATTTTTGAAATACTGTTAACAGAAATATGATTGCTGACAACAATTTGGCTAGGTGGGGGCCTGGCTCACAGCAGGCTCCAAGGCAGGAGGAAGTGCTATTCAATGGCACCAGCAAACTGAGGATTCAAATCACAGCAACAATTACCAAAAATTTTAATTTTTAATTATTAGAATACTGTCACAACAAATATGATTGGTGTAAATATTTTTTAAGTAGGCCTGGCACACAGGCTTGGAAGGCTGTAGAAAAGTGCAATTCAAAGGCACGAGCAAACTGAGGATTAAGATCAACACTAAAAATTTTTTTTATTTAAATTAATAACTATACTGTGACAAAAAATTTGGATTGGTGTAAATAGTTGGCAAGACGGCCTGGCACAAAAGGATGGCAGGCAGGAGGGAGATGCAATTCAAGGAAACTAGGAGACTGATTACTGACAGTCTAAACAGTGATGATTGACAATTTTTGAAATACTGTTAACAGAAATATGATTGCTGACAACAATTGGCTAGGTGGGGGCCTGGCTCACAGCAGGCTGCAAGGCAGGAGGAAAGTGCTATTCAATGGCACCAGCAAACTAAGGATTCAAATCACAGCAACTATTACCAAAAATTTTAATTTTTAATTATTAGAATACTGTCACAACAAATATGATTGGTGTAAATATTTTTTAAGTAGGCCTGCCACACAGGCTTGGAAGGCTGTAGAAAAGTGCAATTCAAAGGCACGAGCAAACTGAGGGTTAAGATCATCAACAATAAAGATTTTTTTAATTGTAATTAGTAACTATACTGTGACAAAATATTTGGATTGGTGTAAATAGTTGGCAAGACGGCCTGACACAAAAGGATGGCAGGCAGGAGGGAGATGCAATTCAAGGAAACTAGGAGACTGATTACTGACAGTCTAAACAGTGATGATTGACAATTTTTGCAATACTGTTAACAGAAATATGATTGCTGACAACAATTGGCTAGGTGGGGGCCTGGCTCACAGCAGGCTGCAAGGCAGGAGGAAAGTGCTATTCAATGGCACCAGCAAACTGAGGATTCAAATCACAGCAACTATTACCAAAAATTTTAATTTTTAATTATTAGAATACTGTCACAACAAATATGATTGGTGTAAATATTTTTTAAGTAGGCCTGGCACACAGGCTTGGAAGGCTGTAGAAAAGTGCAATTCAAAGGCACGAGCAAACTGAGGGTTAAGATCATCAACAATAAAGATTTTTTTAATTGTAATTAGTAACTATACTGTGACAAAATATTAGGATTGGTGTAAATAGTTGGCAAGACGGCCTGGCACAAAAGGATGGCAGTGGCAGGAGATGCAATTCAAGGAAACTAGGAGACTGATTACTGAAAGTCTAAACAGTGATGATTGACAATTTTTGAAATACTGTTAACAGAAATATGATTGCTGACAACAATTGGCTAGGTGGGGGCATGGCTCACAGCAGGCTGCAAGACAGGAGGAAAGTGCTATTCAATGGCACCAGCAAACTGAGGATTCAAATCACAGCAACTATTACCAAAAATTTTAATTTTTAATTATTAGAATACTGTCACAACAAATATGATTGGTGTAAATATTTTTTAAGTAGGCCTGCCACACAGGCTTGGAAGGCTGTAGAAATGTGAGGATACAGTTTTGATTTTAATAATATTATCAGTAAGCAATTGAAGTTTACCTGATAAAGGTTTTGTATGAATATACAATCTCCTTAATACCATTACTTAGATATAAGGTTCCTGTGTGTATTCAGTTTTAATGGTGGATTTAGTATTTATTGACACAACTATGATTCTCTCTAGTTGTGTCTGACTCATATGATTTATTTATAGACAAAGATAAATTTATATATTGAGATTTGTATGTTATGAATGAAGTTCTCAGAAAGTAAGGTTAAGATTTGGAGATTCAATATAAGTAATGAATTTGACATGACACATAATAGGAATTGAGCAGAGAAAGCTGACGATTTCCAAATATATAAACACAGGAATTTCAGTAATGCATTACCCTTTATAAAGTTGTCCTAGCATGCTTATATACTTTATCGATGGTGCACATACCTTGAATAAGTGAAATTAGTTACAGATACAGCGTGTCTTACTTGGATTTGGTGTTCAGTTCAATGTCTAAGGAGACAGGAGAGCAGCGTCTGATGCCTGCAGCGTGTGAGCAACTCCGGCGTGCTGCGCAGTGAATTCTGAGAGTCGGAGGTGACGTCAGCACTAGTATGAGCGTCCGTTTGAATACTGGTAACGAAGAGAGATGCAGCTTGACACAGGTGCATAAGTAAAAGTGAAATTGATCTCCCCTTCAACTTAGTAAATCAAGTTATAGCAAAAAGTTAAAGCCATCAGAATTAAGGCCAAAAAATGAGCAAAGATTTAGAAAGAGAGAGGTTGAAATTATCCTCCAATATTTAGGATTGCTCAAGGCTAATTATTCTTTAAGATATAAAGAGACAAGATGCTGTCTCAAAACACTCTTTAATAATCAAGCAATGTCTTATGGGTAAAGTGTGTTTAAATAGTCTACCTGAGGGGAGGAGAACTTGACTTAAAGGCACAGTGAAATGGTTGATGCTGACAAGAAAAGTGCAATTCAAAGGCACGAGCAAACTGAGGGTTAAGATCATCAACAATAAAGATTTGTTTAATTTTAATTAGTAACTATACTGTGACAAAAAATTTGGATTGGTGTAAATAGTTGGCAAGACGGCCTGGCACAAAAGGATGGCAGGCAGGAGGGAGATGCAATTCAAGGACACTAGGAGACTGATTACTGACAGTCTAAACAGTGATGATTGACAATTTTTGCAATACTGTTAACAGAAATATGATTGCTGACAACAATTGGCTAGGTGGGGGCCTGGCTCACAGCAGGCTGCAAGGCAGGAGGAAAGTGCTATTCAATGGCACCAGCAAACTGAGGATTCAAATCACAGCAACTATTACCAAAATTTTTAATTTTTAATTATTAGAATACTGTCACAACAAATATGATTGGTGTAAATATTTTTTAAGTAGGCCTGGCACACAGGCTTGGAAGGCTGTAGAAAAGTGCAATTCAAAGGCACGAGCAAACTGAGGGTTAAGATCATCAACAATAAAGATTTTTTTAATTGTAATTAGTAACTATACTGTGGCAAAAAATTTGGATTGGTGTAAATAGTTGGCAAGACGGCCTGGCACAAAACGATGGCAGGCAGGAGGGAGATGCAATTCAAGGAAACTAGGAGACTGATTACTGACAGTCTAAACAGTGATGATTGACAATTTTTGCAATACTGTTAACAGAAATATGATTGCTGACAACAATTGGCTAGGTGGGGGCCTGGCTCACAGCAGGCTGCAAGGCAGGAGGAAAGTGCTATTCAATGGCACCAGCAAACTGAGGATTCAAATCACAGCAACTATTATCAAAAATTTTAATTTTTAATTATTAGAATACTGTCACAACAAATATGATTGGTGCAAATATTTTTTAAGTAGGCCTGGCACACAGGCTTGGAAGGCTGTAGAAAAGTGCAATTCAAAGGCTCGAGCAAACTGAGGGTTAAGATCATCAACAATAAAGATTTTTTTAATTGTAATTAGTAACTATACTGTGACAAAATATTTGGATTGGTGTAAATAGTTGGCAAGACGGCCTGGCACAAAAGGATGGCAGTGGCAGGAGATGCAATTCAAGGAAACTAGGAGACTGATTACTGACAGTCTAAACAGTGATGATTGACAATTTTTGAAATACTGTTAACAGAAATATGATTGCTGACAACAATTGGCTAGGTTGGGGCCTGGCTCACAGCAGGCTGCAAGGCAGGAGGAAAGTGCTATTCAATGGCACCAGCAAATTAAGGATTCAAATCACAGCAACTATTACCAAAAATTTTAATTTTTAATTATTAGAATACTGTCACAACAAATATGATTGGTGTAAATATTTTTTAAGTAGGCCTGCCACACAGGCTTGGAAGGCTGTAGAAAAGTGCAATTCAAAGGCACGAGCAAACTGAGGGTTAAGATCATCAACAATAAAGATTTGTTTCATTTTAATTAGTAACTATACTGTGACAAAAAATTGGGATTGGTGCAAATAGTTGGCAAGACGGCCTGGCACAAAAGGATGGCAGGCAGGAGGGAGATGCAATTCAAGGACACTAGGAGACTGATTACTGACAGTCTAAACAGTGATTATTGACAATTTTTGCAATACTGTTAACAGAAATATGATTGCTGACAACAATTGGCTAGGTGGGGGCATGGCTCACAGCAGGCTGCAAGGCAGGAGGAAAGTGCTATTCAATGGCACCAGCAAACTGAGGATTCAAATCACAGCAACTATTACCAAAAATTTTAATTTTTAATTATTAGAATACTGTCACAACAAATATGATTGGTGTAAATATATTTTAAGTAGGCCTGGCACACAGGCTTGGAAGGCTGTAGAAAAGTGCAATTCAAAGGCACGAGCAAACTGAGGGTTAAGATCATCAACAATAAAGATTTTTTTAATTGTAATTAGTAACTATACTGTGACAAAATATTTGGATTGGTGTAAATAGTTGGCAAGACGGCCTGGCACAAAAGGATGGCAGGCAGGAGGGAGATGCAATTCAAGGAAACTAGGAGACTGATTACTGACAGTCTAAACAGTGATGATTGACAATTTTTGAAATACTGTTAACAGAAATATGATTGCTGACAACAATTGGCTAGGTGGGGGCCTGGCTCACAGCAGGCTGCAAGGAAGGAGGAATGTGCTATTCAATGGCACCAGCAAACTGAGGATTCAAATCACAGCAACTATTACCAAAAATTTTAATTTTTAATTATTAGAATACTGTCACAACAAATATGATTGGTGTAAATATTTTTTAAGTAGGCCTGCCACACAGGCTTGGAAGGCTGTAGAAAAGTGCAATTCAAAGGCACGAGCAAACTGAGGGTTAAGATCATCAACAATAAAGATTTTTTTAATTGTAATTAGTAACTATACTGTGACAAAATATTTGGATTGGTGTAAATAGTTGGCAAGACGGCTTGGCACAAAAGGATGGCAGGCAGGAGATGCAATTCAAGGAAACTAGGAGACTGATTACTGACAGTCTAAACAGTGATGATTGACAATTTTTGCAATACTGTTAACAGAAATATGATTGCTGACAACAATTGGCTAGGTGGGGGCCTGGCTCACAGCAGGCTGCAAGGCAGGAGGAAAGTGCTATTCAATGGCACCAGCAAACCGAGGATTCAAATCACAGCAACTATTACCAAAAATTGTATTTTTTAATTATTAGAATACTGTCACAACAAATATGATTGGTGTAAATATTTTTTAAGTAGGCCTGGCACACAGGCTTGGAAGGCTGTAGAAAAGTGCAATTCAAAGGCACGAGCAAACTGAGGGTTAAGATCATCAACAATAAAGATTTTTTTAATTTTAATTAGTAACTATACTGTGACAAAAAATTTGGATTGGTGTAAATAGTTGGCAAGACGGCTTGGCACAAAAGGATGACAGGCAGGAGGGAGATGCAATTCAAGGAAACTAGGAGACTGATTACTGACAGTCTAAACAGTGATGATTGACAATTTTTGAAATACTGTTAACAGAAATATGATTGCTGACAACAATTGGCTAGGTGGGGGCCTTGCTCACAGCAGGCTGCAAGGCAGGAGGAAAGTGCTATTCAATGGCACCAGCAAACTGAGGATTCAAATCACAGCAACTATTACCAAAAATTTTAATTTTTAATTATTAGAATACTGTCACAACAAATATGATTGGTGTAAATATTTTTGAAGTAGGCCTGGCACACAGGCTTGGAAGGCTGTAGAAAAGTGCAATTCAAAGGCACGAGCAAACTGAGGATTAAGATCAACACTAAAACATTTTTTTATTTAAATTAATAACTATACTGTCTGACTGTGACAACAATTATTATTGGTGTAAATAGTTGGCTAGATGGCCTGGCACAAAAGGCTGGCAGTGGCAGGCAGGAGGTAAATGAAATTCAATGGCACTAGGAGACTGAATACTTGCAGTCCAAAAAATTATGTTTTTTTTTTTATTATTACTGTTACAAGAATTGTGATTGGTGCCACTAATTGGCTACTTGGGCCTGGCAGACAGGCTGGCAGATATGAGTCGTGGATGGTAGGTAGGGCAGCAATTTAACACAGTATGCTGTGTAAGTGACAAAAACACAGGACTGATAGAAAATTAAGTTACATTACACTAGCAAAATATTTTAAAATTTTAGATTTTAATATTAAAATTATGTTAAGAAGTGCAATGCACATATGACTCTATGAGTGGTTGCACTGGCTGGCTGCTACGTAGGGCAGCAATTATAACAACAGTATGCTGTGTAAGTCAGATAGACAGTTAGACACAGGCCTGATAGAAAATACAATTAGATTACACTAGCATAATGATTTAAAGACTTTTTTTTAAAAAAAATTATGAAAAAGGTTAAGCACATACATATGAGTAGTGGCTGATAGCCTTGGAAGGGCAGCTATTAAAAACAGTAGGCTCTGTATGTCGGATACACACACGCCTGATAGAAAATACTATTAGATTACACTAGAAAAATGATTGAAATTATTTTTTTGGGGGGGGAATTAAAAAAAGGTTAAACACATATGAGTCGTGGCTCATAGACTAGGGAGGGCAGCAAGTAAACACAGTAGGCTCTCTATGTCAGCAAAACACACAGGCAAGATAGAAAATTATATTACATTACACTAGCAAACAAATTTAAACTTTTTTTTTTTATATTAAAATTAAGGTGAAAGAAAAATAGATATGAGTGCTGGGTGGGTGGCTGCCTGGCACAGACCAATTAACCAAAAGACTGAAAAAAAGAGGTATATTAATGCTGAGTGAGCCTGACAGACACAGGCATGATAGTAAATGTAATTAGATTACACTAGAAAAATATTTTTTTGTGTTTTTTTTTTAAATTAAAAATAATGTTATAAACGGATATTAACACTGGTGGCTGCTGGCTGGCACAGAGCAATGAACCAGAGTATATGCTGTGTGACACTGGCCTGATAGAAAATGAAAAAAATTACACTAGAAAAATAATTATATTTTTGGGTTAGTTAAATTTAAACTAATGTTGTTAGGGAGATATCAGTGGTGGCAGTAGTCACAGCATATGCTGTGAGCCTTAAACACACAGCTGAAAGCCAGGCAAATGCTAATAAAAAAGAAAAAAAAAAAAAAAAACGGCACGAAATATAGCCCTAAAAAGGGCTTTTTGGGGTGCTGTGCTTGCAGCAGAGATGAGTGGAGTCCTTCTGGACTGTAAATACACTAGCCTAGCTATGTTTTTCCTATTAATGTCAGGAACAAAAACACAATACGTCCTCTCATTAAAAAAGCAAGGTCGTTATGAGTCTAAAATGGCGGATTCCGAGTAGCTGGGAGTGTCTGTGAGGGAGTGTCTGATGTTGATTGGCTCTAATGTGTCAGGCGGCTGTGACATAAAGGGTCAAAGTTTCCACAATGATGACACATAGGGGCGGATCGAACATCGCCATGTGTTCGCCCACAAACGCGAACGCGAACAAGCTATGTTCGCTGTGAACCGTTCGCGGCGAACAGTTCGGGACATCACTACTTAGGTGTGAAATAAAGAAAGGGATAAAATCACAATAAAATGATGTGAGTGTACTGTAAATATGCAAACTTATTACCCTATATGAATAATTAGGAAGGCCTAATTAGTAGGAATATAATTACTAAAAATCAAGTCTCAAAATTTCTAAGTAAAATGTATCCAACACTTAGAAAAACATATAAGCAGATGAGCTATAATGTGAGCACACTATCTCATAATACGCCCTATTTAGTAGCGTCAAAAAACAGTTTAATATTAAAAACTAAAAAACGTATTTAAAAACAATTAGTACAATAAGTATAACACACAGTGCATACAAAACATACAATACATGAACAAATCACACGAAATGTTGGAGTCAAAGTTCATGAAACTCCAACACACGATGAGCGGGTAAGAAAGACTGTTTAATCCGAGTGTAACAGTCAAAGTATGTTACTCGTCAAATCCACCTTTGTATACCAATGGAACGGAGAAGAAATCCTCCTTACACGTAACTAATATACATGGATTATGAGTACGGATTTGTCACATAATCCATGTATATTGGCTAAATTTTTTCATTTTTAA
This sequence comes from Bombina bombina, assembly GCF_027579735.1. NCBI lineage: Eukaryota > Metazoa > Chordata > Amphibia > Anura > Bombinatoridae > Bombina > Bombina bombina. The sequence continues at coordinate 60,741,066 of NC_069501.1, forward strand.
TATTAAACTGGTCTTTTGACGCTACTAAATAGGACGTATTATGTGATATTAAGCGCTCACATTATAGCTTATCTGCTTATATGTTTTGCTAAGCGTTGGATACATTTTACTTAGAAATTGTGAGACTTGTTCTTTAGTAATTATATTCCTTCTAATTAGGCCTTCCTAATAATTCATATAGGGTAATAAGTTTGCATATTTACAGTACACTCACATCTTTTCATTGTGATTTTATCCCTTTCTTTATTTCACACCTAAGCAGGTTCCTGCACTTTCAAGATCCATATTTGTTTCAGTATTTATGACTGGTCCCATGCCCAGATTGTTATGCACTGATCACTTTGTTAACAGCGATCACCTGTCAAAACCATAAGCATATGGTAAAAACCCCAGGAGGTGGGGTTAACCCTCAAAATACATACATGATCTTGAGATAACTTATTTGAAGAAACAAAAACAATCATGATATTCAAGTGAGTGGTCCTGTGTCCATCCTGTTTAATTTAAATGTTTAGGATTGTCACTGAGGTGCCCAGAATACTGCAAAATTGCAAAAAAAAATTGGTACACAATCCAGCAGCCGAGAAAACCTTAACTGTGCATGTGTGTTCCAGGAGAGTAGCAGCACCACTTGGTTCAATATCCAACAATGTTTATTGGGACATCACATAAACATTTAGCACAATGTTTCGGTCCAAGTCCAACTGACCTTAATCATGTTGCATAAACATATGCCTTACACCACTCTATTTAATGCCTCAATAGGAGGAGTCTAGTGCCTGTACAGGTAATTATTTCCCAAACATGCCATGTCTGAAAACTTAAGGACTCCATCTAGTGGATGAAAGGTTATTTATATATACATATGATCAACCTAGAAAACAGTACAAAATCACTATGCTATATATTAAACAAACCTTATCAATACAAATATTTATCTTTTAAAACAGCAACATTTCACAATAATGCATATTAGTGTTTACACTTTAAATCCTTTTTATTATCCAATATTCACTCCTAATGTGATGTTCCAATAAATTTCCCTATTCATACCATTGGGGATCAGGGACTGTAAAGTAAAGATTCAAAAAGTCTCCCTGCTCTTGAGGATTTTTTGCCTATCACCCCTTCTCCTGGGTCTCTGTACCTGTTTTATAACCTGAAACCTTAGTTTGGAAATGGTATGTCCTGCTTGTAAAAAGTAGTTAGACACTGGGGCCTCATTATTCTTACAGCGTATGTTCGATTTGTGTTCATTTATTCTGTCTCTTATCCTGCGTGTTGACTCCCCGATATAGATTTTAGAGCAGGGACATTTGACAAGATAAATCACATAATCTGTGTTACAGGTATAGAAGCCAGGACTTTTATATCTTCTACCATTCAGGGGGTGTACAAATGAATCACCTTTGATTATATTGTTGCAACATCCAAGGTATGGGAAACATCCTAATGTATGGGTAGAAAGATGTCTGAGTTTTCTTCCTATCTGAGTCAATGTCAGCTCTTATTAACTCATCCCTTATATTCTTACATCTCCTATGTGTTCCAGGAGAGAGACATGTGTAAATCAAAAACTAAAGACTAATATAGGTAATATATGAGTAAGAAAGATCATTTGCATAGAGATCTTCCATGTGATCACCAACGATCAACAACAAAAAATAATAAAATAAACCCATTTGTAATATGTACATAATATTTTTCTATGCCTTATAAATAAAAGATGTTCAACTACTGTTCATGTATTCTTTCTTCTTTCAAATACACAGATTCTAAGCTCTCTTACAAACGTCTAAACCTTTTCAATCTGTATTAGGTTTTCAATGTTTGTTCTAAGGTGCATTCGAGTTTTAGCTATTTCTCTATAAAGCAATGCAATACAACATGTCAGATGCGTTACAAGCAACTTCTAATTTTATTACAAGAACAAAATTATATTTGCTTAAAGGGACATTAAACACTAAATAAATGCTAGATAGAATGATGCATTCAAAGAAAAGATTAGTCTGAGAATAACATGTAGATGTATTTTTAAAGTTTAATTTGCTGTTTAAATGTAGGCAAAATAAGTGTAAAGTTTTAGTGTCTGTAAAACAGTGGGAGCTGCCATGTTGTAACTTAGGTTACCTTCTCTGCTGTAGCCAATTAAAGACATTTATAAATAGGTCACTAGAGTGTGCAGCCAATGGTTGTGCTGGATTTAACAGTGTTCTGCACTTCCATTTCTAACAGGAACTGAAAAGCTCACAATTTCAGAATGGAATTACAGGAAAATGGAACAAAATAAATAATGAATATATATTGCAGACTTCTTTTTATATATGTGATTTATCATTTTATATTATCATCTCAAAGTGTTTAATGTCCCTTTAACTCTTTCTTTACTATCACCAAAGCAACAATAAAATAAAACAAAATACTACTAGAAAACTCCAACAATATCTGGAAATATTGAAAAAAGGTTAATATTAAAAGTACATTGAACACCTTTTGCTTATGTGCAAACATTTGTACTTGTTCCATGTTTCCTAGGAGGCCAAAAAGCTAATTCTGTAACCTGCAAATGATGATAGTTAAATTGTTAGTTTAGGCAATTTGCAGCTTTTATTTAACACACAGTTTACATACTTCTGCACGCCATTTTACTTGCTTGTGAAAAACTAGGTAGCTAGTACTCATAAAACTGGACTTTTCTACAAATTTGTGAGTATTCCTAGATGTTTTAAAATAATTCTATTGTGTAGCTCATGTGCAATATTCTCTGAAATGGCCACAGACACCAATTTGGATGATTACATGAATATGCAGGACTCCATTTAAGAATCTGCAATAACAGCTTTGGAGTGCCTTCGGGTGCAGGCTCGCATGAGACCGCTGCTTCTTAACAAACAGAGCCAACAGTAAAGTAGCTTTTCTCAATCCCTCCGGACTTCTATGATCAGGGAGATTGACAGCCCCTGCTCATAAATGATTGGCCGCTCGCAAGCACTGAGCAGCATTGCACACAAGGCGAACAATACAATGTTAAATACAGGCAGTGTATTGCTGTCCGCTAGCCGTGTTACAGGGCGGACAGGGGTGGAGATATCCACCCCTGTCTGACTGGCCCTTGTTAAATGGAAGCCATAGTCTATCTGGTATTCATCTATATTGTATAGTCTGTCGGTACTAGTCAGGAGAAAAACTTACATATGTATATGTATTTAATTTGTGAAATCTCATACAGCTAACGAGATCTTCTGGAACTGCAAGAAAATAAAAATCACATCTAGAAATGGCATTTAGCAATCACATTGTTAAAATTTTTCTTTTATTTCATATATTTTCATGATTGTAAGTTAAAGTACTTTCATCATTTTTTAAATGGGATTTCTATTGTCAATTACATTGTCATTACCCTGATATAACCGTTTGTATTCCGTCTTGTTAGCAACCAAGATCTTTTGCGCAGGTTTATAAAAAAATCAGAAGTTCCAAAATTTGTGTTTGAATAATCATGATTTACATATCTAGAGTAATGTATTGCTGTTATTTTACAGTAGTAGAAGGTTCTGAACCTGTTTTATATTTTTTTATAAATGTTTTAAAACTGCCAAAGTAGATACGTTTAAATATATTTTTAAAGAGACATACAACTAACTTTTTTTCCCCATGATTCAGATAGGGCATTCAATTTTAAACAACTTTCCAATTTAACACCTAGATTACGAGTTTTGTGCTAAACAGGGTGCGAAACTAACACCGAAAAAATTGCGTTATTGCACTCTCCATAGCACTGCCATTACGAGTTACTGAAAAGACTCCTTGTGCTGTGCGGTATGGTGTGTTAAGCGACATACCGCACAAAAGCCAAGGGCTGAGTTTACGTGCTCGTGCACGCTTTCCCCGATAGACATCAATGGGGAGAAAGTGTTAGAAAAAAAACACCTGAAGTGCAGAATGGCAGTTACATTTAAACCTTACACCCTAACATAAACCCCTAGTCTAAATACCCTTAATCCGCCGCCCCCGTCATTGCCAACACTAATACAAATTATTAAACCCTATTCCTTCACTCCCCAACATTGCTGACACTAATAAAAGTTATTAACCCCTAATCCGCCGCTCCCCGACATGAAATATAATTATTAACCCCTATTCTGCCGCTCCCCGACATCGCCAACACTAATATAAGTTATTAACCCTTAATCCGCCACTCCTCGACATCGCCGACACTAAATATAATTATTAACCCCTATTTCACTGCTCCCCAACATTGCCAACACTAATAAAAGTTATTAACCCCTAATCTGCCACTCCCCTAGATCGCAGACAAAAAATATAATTATTTACCCCTATTCCGCCCCTCCCCGACACCGCTGACACCTAAATAAACCTATTAACCCCTAAACCGCTGGCCCCTCACATCGCAAAACACAATATTAAACTATTAACCCCTAAACCTAACACCCCCTAACTTTAAATTAAAATTACAATATAACTATATTAAAATAAATAAAAACTATAAATTAACCTATAAACCTATAAATAACTATTTTAATAAAATTAAAAAGACTACCAATTAAAAAATCTGAATTCCAAATTTTTAAAACCTAACACTACGAAAAAAAATAAAAAATCTAAAATTACAAAAAATAATAAACACTAAATTACGAAAAATAAAAAACTCTAAGAATACAAAAAATAATATATGAAATGATCAAAAATAAAAACAATTATACCTAATCTAATAGCCCTATAAAAATAAAAAAACCACCCAGAATAAACACACCCCCTAACCTACAATAAACTACCAATAGCCCTTAAAAGGGCCTTTGTAGGGCATAGACCTAAATTTAACAGAACTCTTACTTGGCAAAAAATACTAAGTCCCCCAACAGTAAAACCCACCACCCAACTAACCCCCCAAAATAAAAAAACTAAGCTACCCATTGCCCTTAAAGGGGCATTTGTATGGGCATTGCCCTTAAAAGGGCATTCAGCTCTTTTGCACTGCCCTTAAAACGGGATTCAGCTCTTTTACACTTTGCCCAAAGCCCTAATCTGAAAAACCCACTACAAAAAAATATAAAAAATACCTAACACTAACCTATTGGCTGATTAGATTCTTCAAATTCAAATCAGCCAATAGAATGAGACCTTCTGAAATCCTATTGGCTGTTCAAAGAAGGCCTATTGGCTGATTTAAACAGCCAATATGATTTCAGTAGCTCTCATCCTATTGGCTGTTTTGAACAACCAATAGGATTTCAGAAGCTCTCATCCTATTGGCTGATTTGATTTTGAAGAACCAAATAAGTCAATAGGAATGCAAGGTACGCCATTTTGAAACGGGTACTTTGCATTCAACTTCATAGTATGACGGTGATCGTATGAAGAGGAAGCTACATGCAGGATGTCATCACCGGCCCAGGATAGCTCACTCCGCACTGCCAGGGCACCGCCGGTATGAAGATAAAAGATGCCCCCACGATGGTTGAATATGTCCCCGCCTGGATGAAGACTTCTCGCCTCCTAGATGGAGATCAATGTCCGGACTTCAGAAACCAGGAGTAGATATTCTGGGGTTAGTGTTAGGTTTTTTTGTTTTTTTTGGGGTGGTTTTTTTTTCAGATTAAGGCTTTGGGCAAAGTGTAAAAGAGCTGAATGCCCTTTTAAGGGCAGTGAAAAAGAGCTGAATGCTCTTTTAAGGGCAATGCCAATACAAATGCCCATTTAGGAGCAATGGGTAGCTTAGTTTTTTTTAGAGTTAGGTTTTTTATTTTGGGTGGTTGGTTGGGTGGTGGGTTTTACTGTTGGTGGGACTTTGTATTTTTTTTCAAGGTAAAAGACCTGTTTAACTTATGGTAATGCCCTACAAAAGGCCCTTTTAAGGGCTATTGGTAGTTTATTTTAGGTTAGGAGGTGTTTTTATTTGGGGGGCTTTTTTATTTTTAAAGGGCTATTAGATTAGGTATAATTATTTTTATTTTTGATAATTTAATTTATTATTTTTGTAATCTTAGTGTTTTTTTGTTTTTCGTAATTTTAGTTTTTTTCGTAGGATTATTTATTTTTTTAATTTGTAATTTAGGTTTTTAATTTTTTCGTATTGTTAGGTTTTTTCATTTGTATTTTAGGTTTTTTAATTGGTATTTTATTTTTATTTTATTAGAATAGTAATGCTAGGTTAATTTATAGTTTAATGTTAGGTTTATTTTTATTTCACAGTTAAGTTTTTATTTAAATATAGTTATATTGTAATTTTAATTTAAAGTTAGGGGGTGTTAGGTTTAGGGGTTAATAGTTTAATTTAGTGCTTTGCGATGTGGGGGGCAGGAGGTTTAGGTGTTAATAGGTTTATTTAGTAGCTGCAAATGTGTTGAGAAGCAGCAGTTTAGGGGTTAATATATTTAAATAGTGTTGGCTATGTGGGTGGGCGGCAGATTAGGGGTTAATAACTTTCTTTAATAGTCGCGATGTGGGTGGGCGGCAGATTAGGGGTAAATAGGTTTAATATAGTGTTTGCGATGCGGGAGGGTGGCGGTTTAGGGGTTAATAGGTAGTTTATGGGTGTTAGTGTACTTTGTTACATTTTAGTTGTGAGTTTTGTGAAACATTTTTGTTACACAAAATCTATAACTATTTGTCTCAGATGGCAATTAGTGATGTCGCGAACCTAAAATTTTGCGTTCGCGAACAGCGAACGCGAACTTCCGCAAAAGTTCGCGAACGAGCGAACCGCCATTGACTTCAATAGGCAGGCGAATTTTAAAACCCACGGGGACTCTTTCTGGCCACAAAAGTGATGGAAAAGTTGTTTCAAGGGGGCTAACACCTGGACTGTGGCATGCCGGAGGGGGATCCATGGCAAAACTCCCATGGAAAATTACATAGTTGATGCAGAGTCTGTTTTTAATCCATAAAGGGCATAAATCACCTAAAATTCCTAAATTGTTTGGAATAACGTGCTTTAAAACATCAGGTATGATGTTGTATCATTCAGGTAGTGTAAGGGTTACGCCCGCTTCACAGTGACAGACCAAACTCCCCGTTTAACGCACCGCAAACAACCGCAAACAGTCCATTTGCACAACCGCAAACTCCCCATTTGCACAAGGTTGGATACCAAGCTAGCCATGTCCCGTTCCTTGTCCTCACTGATGTCACTGCGCGTGCAATCACTTCCTGGGGTAACAGAAAATGCTCCACCCACAAGATGCTCCTATTATATTACTGCACTGAGTGGTGCCACTGGGCAAGTGGGCACAGTATACGCTGTGAGCCTGGCACACACGCTGGCAGGCAGGCAACTGCAATTAGATTACACTAGCAGACTGATATTTCACAGTCAAAAAAGTTTTTTTTTTTTATTATTTACACTACTGTTACACCAGATATGAGTGGTGGCACTGGGCAAGTGGGCCGGGCACACACGTTGGCAGGCAGGCAAATGCAATTAGAATTACACTAGCAGACTGATGTTTCACAGTCAAAAAAGTTTTTTTTTTTTTTTATTATTTACACTACTGTTACACCAGATATAAGTGGTGGCACTGGGCAAGTGGGCCGGGCACACACGTTGGCAGGCAGGCAAATGCAATTAGAATTACACTAGCAGACTGATGTTTCACAGTCAAAAAAGTTTTTTTTTTTTTTATTATTTACACTACTGTTACACCAGATATAAGTGGTGGCACTGGGCAAGTGGGCCGGGCACACACGTTGGCAGGCAGGCAAATGCAATTAGAATTACACTAGCAGACTGATGTTTCACAGTCAAAAAAGTTTTTTTTTTTTTATTATTTACACTACTGTTACACAAGATATGAGTGGTGGCACTGGGCAAGTGGGCCGGGCACACACGTTGGCAGGCAGGCAAATGCAATTAGAATTACACTAGCAGACTGATGTTTCACAGTCAAAAAAGTTTTTTTTTTTAAATTATTTACACTACTGTTACACCAGATATGAGTGGTGGCACTGGGCAAGTGGGCCTGGCACACACGCTGGCATGCAGGCAACTACAATTAGATTACACTAGCAGACTGATGATTCACAGTCAAAAAAGTTTTTTTTTTTTAAATTTACACTACTGTTACAACAGATATGAGTGGTGGCACTAGTTGGCAAGTGGGCCTGGCACACACGCTGGCAGGCAGGCAACTGCAATTAGATTACACTAGCAGACTGATGTTTCACAGTCAAATTTTTTTTTTTTTTAAATTTACACTACTGTTACAACAGATATGAGTGGTGGCACTTAGCAAGTGGGCCTGGCACACACGCTGGCAGGCAGGCAACTGCAATTAGATTACACTAGCAGACTGATGTTTCACAGTCAAAAAAGTTTTGTTTTTACAAAATGTACACTACTGTTACAACAGATATGAGTTATGGCACTAGTTGGCAAGTGGGCCTGGCACACACGCTGGCAGGCAGGCAAATGCAATTAGAATTACACTAGCAGACTGATGTTTCACAGTCAAAAAAGTTTTTTTTTTTTTATTATTTACACTACTGTTACACAAGATATGAGTGGTGGCACTGGGCAAGTGGGCCGGGCACACACGTTGGCAGGCAGGCAAATGCAATTAGAATTACACTAGCAGACTGATGTTTCACAGTCAAAAAAGTTTTTTTTTTTAAATTATTTACACTACTGTTACACCAGATATGAGTGGTGGCACTGGGCAAGTGGGCCTGGCACACACGCTAGCAGGCAGGCAACTGCAATTAGATTACACTAGCAGACTGATGTTTCACAGTCAAAAAAGTTATTTTTTTTAAATTTACACTACTGTTACAACAGATATGAGTGGTGGCACTAGTTGGCAAGTGGGCCTGGCACACACGCTGGCAGGCAGGCATCTAGAATTAGATTACAAGGGCAGACTGATGTTTCACAGTCAAAAAGTTTTTTTTTTTTTTTTAATTTACACTACTGTTACAACAGATATGAGTGATGGTACTAGTTGGCAAGTGGGCCTGGCACACACGCTGGCATGCAGGCAACTACAATTAGATTACACTAGCAGACTGATGATTCACAGTCAAAAAAGTTTTTTTTTTTTAAATTTACACTACTGTTACAACAGATATGAGTGGTGGCACTAGTTGGCAAGTGGGCCTGGCACACACGCTGGCAGGCAGGCAACTGCAATTAGATTACACTAGCAGACTGATGTTTCACAGTCAAATTTTTTTTTTTTTTAAATTTACACTACTGTTACAACAGATATGAGTGGTGGCACTTAGCAAGTGGGCCTGGCACACACGCTGGCAGGCAGGCAACTGCAATTAGATTACACTAGCAGACTGATGTTTCACAGTCAAAAAAGTTTTGTTTTTACAAAATGTACACTACTGTTACAACAGATATGAGTTATGGCACTAGTTGGCAAGTGGGCCTGGCACACACGCTGGCAGGCAGGCAACTGCTATTAGATTACACTAGCAGACTGATGTTTCACAGTCAAAAAAGTTTTTTTTTTTTATTATTTACACTACTGTTACACCAGATATGAGTGGTGGCACTGGGCAAGTGGGCCGGGCACACACGTTGGCAGGCAGGCAAATGCAATTAGAATTACACTAGCAGACTGATGTTTCACAGTCAAAAAAGTTTTTTTTTTTTTTATTATTTACACTACTGTTACACCAGATATAAGTGGTGGCACTGGGCAAGTGGGCCGGGCACACACGTTGGCAGGCAGGCAAATGCAATTAGAATTACACTAGCAGACTGATGTTTCACAGTCAAAAAAGTTTTTTTTTTTTTTATTATTTACACTACTGTTACACAAGATATGAGTGGTGGCACTGGGCAAGTGGGCCGGGCACACACGTTGGCAGGCAGGCAAATGCAATTAGAATTACACTAGCAGACTGATGTTTCACAGTCAAAAAAGTTTTTTTTTTTTTAAATTATTTACACTACTGTTACACCAGATATGAGTGGTGGCACTGGGCAAGTGGGCCGGGCACACACGTTGGCAGGCAGGCAAATGCAATTAGAATTACACTAGCAGACTGATGTTTCACAGTCAAAAAAGTGTTTTTTTTTAAATTATTTACACTACTGTTACACCAGATATGAGTGGTGGCACTGGGCAAGTGGGCCTGGCACACACGCTAGCAGGCAGGCAACTGCAATTAGATTACACTAGCAGACTGATGTTTCACAGTCAAAAAAGTTATTTTTTTTAAATTTACACTACTGTTACAACAGATATGAGTGATGGTACTAGTTGGCAAGTGGGCCTGGCACACACGCTGGCATGCAGGCAACTACAATTAGATTACACTAGCAGACTGATGATTCACAGTCAAAAAAGTTTTTTTTTTTAAATTTACACTACTGTTACAACAGATATGAGTGGTGGCACTAGTTGGCAAGTGGGCCTGGCACACACGCTGGCAGGCAGGCAGGCAACTAGAATTAGATTACAAGGGCAGACTGATGTTTCACAGTCAAAAAAGTTTTTTTTTTTTAAATTTACACTACTGTTACAACAGATATGAGTGATGGCACTAGTTGGCAAGTGGGCCTGGCACACACGCTGGCAGGCAGGCAACTACAATTAGATTACACTAGCAGACTGATGATTCACAGTCAAAAAAGTTTTTTTTTTTTAAATTTACACTACTGTTACAACAGATATGAGTGGTGGCACTAGTTGGCAAGTGGGCCTGGCAGACACGCTGGCAGGCAGGCAACTGCAATAAGATTACACTAGCAGACTGATGTTTCACAGTCAAAAAGTTTTTTTTTTTCAAATTTACACTACTGTTACAACAGATATGAGTGGTGGCCCTAGTTGGCAAGTGGGCCTGGCACACACGCTGGCAGGCAGGCAACTGCAATTAGATTACACTAGCAGACTGATGTTTCACAGTCAAATTTTTTTTTTTTTTAAATTTACACTACTGTTACAACAGATATGAGTGGTGGCACTTAGCAAGTGGGCCTGGCACACACGCTGGCAGGCAGGCAACTGCAATTAGATTACACTAGCAGACTGATGTTTCACAGTCAAAAAAGTTTTTTTTTTACAAAATTTACACTACTGTTACAACAGATATGAGTTATGGCACTAGTTGGCAAGTGGGCCTGGCACACACGCTGGCAGGCAGGCAACTGCTATTAGATTACACTAGCAGACTGATGTTTCACAGTCAAAAAAGTTTTTTTTTTTTAAATTTACACTACTGTTACAACAGATATGAGTGGTGGCACTAGTTGGCAAGTGGGCCTGGCACACACGCTGGCAGGCAGGCAACTGCAATTAGATTACACTAGCAGACTGATGTTTCACAGTCAAATTTTTTTTTTTTTTAAATTTACACTACTGTTACAACAGATATGAGTGGTGGCACTTAGCAAGTGGGCCTGGCACACACGCTGGCAGGCAGGCAACTGCAATTAGATTACACTAGCAGACTGATGTTTCACAGTCAAAAAAGTTTTGTTTTTACAAAATGTACACTACTGTTACAACAGATATGAGTTATGGCACTAGTTGGCAAGTGGGCCTGGCACACACGCTGGCAGGCAGGCAACTGCTATTAGATTACACTAGCAGACTGATGTTTCACAGTCAAAAAAGTTTTTTTTTTTTATTATTTACACTACTGTTACACCAGATATGAGTGGTGGCACTGGGCAAGTGGGCCGGGCACACACGTTGGCAGGCAGGCAAATGCAATTAGAATTACACTAGCAGACTGATGTTTCACAGTCAAAAAAGTTTTTTTTTTTTTTATTATTTACACTACTGTTACACCAGATATAAGTGGTGGCACTGGGCAAGTGGGCCGGGCACACACGTTGGCAGGCAGGCAAATGCAATTAGAATTACACTAGCAGACTGATGTTTCACAGTCAAAAAAGTTTTTTTTTTTTTTATTATTTACACTACTGTTACACAAGATATGAGTGGTGGCACTGGGCAAGTGGGCCGGGCACACACGTTGGCAGGCAGGCAAATGCAATTAGAATTACACTAGCAGACTGATGTTTCACAGTCAAAAAAGTTTTTTTTTTTTTAAATTATTTACACTACTGTTACACCAGATATGAGTGGTGGCACTGGGCAAGTGGGCCGGGCACACACGTTGGCAGGCAGGCAAATGCAATTAGAATTACACTAGCAGACTGATGTTTCACAGTCAAAAAAGTGTTTTTTTTTAAATTATTTACACTACTGTTACACCAGATATGAGTGGTGGCACTGGGCAAGTGGGCCTGGCACACACGCTAGCAGGCAGGCAACTGCAATTAGATTACACTAGCAGACTGATGTTTCACAGTCAAAAAAGTTATTTTTTTTAAATTTACACTACTGTTACAACAGATATGAGTGATGGTACTAGTTGGCAAGTGGGCCTGGCACACACGCTGGCATGCAGGCAACTACAATTAGATTACACTAGCAGACTGATGATTCACAGTCAAAAAAGTTTTTTTTTTTAAATTTACACTACTGTTACAACAGATATGAGTGGTGGCACTAGTTGGCAAGTGGGCCTGGCACACACGCTGGCAGGCAGGCAGGCAACTAGAATTAGATTACAAGGGCAGACTGATGTTTCACAGTCAAAAAAGTTTTTTTTTTTTAAATTTACACTACTGTTACAACAGATATGAGTGATGGCACTAGTTGGCAAGTGGGCCTGGCACACACGCTGGCAGGCAGGCAACTACAATTAGATTACACTAGCAGACTGATGATTCACAGTCAAAAAAGTTTTTTTTTTTTAAATTTACACTACTGTTACAACAGATATGAGTGGTGGCACTAGTTGGCAAGTGGGCCTGGCAGACACGCTGGCAGGCAGGCAACTGCAATAAGATTACACTAGCAGACTGATGTTTCACAGTCAAAAAGTTTTTTTTTTTCAAATTTACACTACTGTTACAACAGATATGAGTGGTGGCCCTAGTTGGCAAGTGGGCCTGGCACACACGCTGGCAGGCAGGCAACTGCAATTAGATTACACTAGCAGACTGATGTTTCACAGTCAAATTTTTTTTTTTTTTAAATTTACACTACTGTTACAACAGATATGAGTGGTGGCACTTAGCAAGTGGGCCTGGCACACACGCTGGCAGGCAGGCAACTGCAATTAGATTACACTAGCAGACTGATGTTTCACAGTCAAAAAAGTTTTTTTTTTACAAAATTTACACTACTGTTACAACAGATATGAGTTATGGCACTAGTTGGCAAGTGGGCCTGGCACACACGCTGGCAGGCAGGCAACTGCTATTAGATTACACTAGCAGACTGATGTTTCACAGTCAAAAAAGTTTTTTTTTTTTTTAAATTTACACTACTGTTACAACAGATATGAGTGGTGGCACTAGTTGGCAAGTGGGCCTGGCACACACGCTGGCAGGCAGGCAACTGCTATTAGATTACACTAGCAGACTGATGTTTCACAGTCCAGTCAAATTTTAATTTTTTTTTAAAATTTACACTACTGTTACAACAGATATGAGCGGTGGCACTAGTTGGCAAGTGGGCCTGGCACACACGCTGGCAGGCAGGCAACTGCTATTAGATTACACTAGCAGACTGATGTTTCACAGTCAAAAAAGTTTTTTTTTTTAAATTTACACTACTGTTACAACAGATATGAGTGGTGGCACTAGTTGGCAAGTGGGCCTGGCACACACGCTGGCAGGCAGGCAACTGCAATTAGATTTCACTAGCAGACTGATGTTTCACAGTCAAAAAAGTTTTTAAAAAAAATATTTACACTACTGTTACAACAGATATGAGTGGTGGCACTAGTTGGCAAGTGGGCCTGGCACACACGCTGGCAGGCAGGCAACTGCAATTAGATTACACTAGCAGACTGATGTTTCACAGTCAAAAAATTTTTTTTTTTACAAAATTTACACTACTGTTACATCAGATATGAGTGGTGGCACTAGTTGGCAAGTGGGCCTGGCACACACGCTGGCAGGCAGGCAACTGCTTATAGATTACACTAGCATACTGTTGTTTCACAGTCAAAAAAGTTTTTTTTTTTTTACAAAATTTACACTACTGTTACAACAGATATGAGTGGTGGCACTGCAGGCAGGCAACTGCAATTAGATTACACTAGCAGACTGATGTTTCACAGTCAAAATTACACAGGCAAAAAAAAAAAAAAAAAAAAGATGTTCTAGCCCTAAAAAGGGTTTTTTTGGGGTGCTGTCCTTACAGCAGAGATCAGATGAGTCCTTCAGGACTGTAGTGGACACTGAATACACTAGCCTAGCTATCAATTTCCCTATAAAATCAGCAGCAGCTACACTATCCCTCCTCTCACTAAGAATGCAGGATCAGAATGAATCTAAAATGGCTGCTGTCCAGGAGCTGGGAGGGTCTGCGAGGGAGTGTCTGCTGCTGATTGGCTGAAATGTGTCTGCAGACTGTGAGATACAGGGTCAAAGTTTACTCAATGATGACGAATAGGGGGCGGATCGAACATCACATATGTTCGCCCAATGCGGTGAACGCGAACAAGCTATGTTCGCCGGGAACTATTCACCAGCAAACTATTCGCGACATCACTAATGGCAATATGGATCGTGTCTGTATAGGCTGTAACGCAAGCATTTTAGCCGGACCGCACAACCTGTAATACGGGCGCTATGAAAATCCCACACTCAAACTGCATTTTTTTTTTACTGCGGAATGGATGTTACAGGCTAAAATGCTTGCGGTATAGCTATACCGCCGCGACTTGTAATATGCGTTCCCGGCCATTCCAGAGCAATGGCCAATTTTTCAGCGTTAAAAGCTGTACCGCAAAACTCTTAATCTAGCTGTATTTCTTTTATCTAATTTGGTTCATTTTCTTTGTATCCTTTGTTAAATGAGCAGCAAAACACTACTGGGAGCTAGCTGAACAGATTGGGTAAGCCATTGACAAGGCATACACTGATCAGCCACAACATTAAGACCAAGGTGTATATTTATCAATCAGCGAGCGGACATGATATGAAGTAGCGTATAATGTCTGCTGCACATCGCTGCACATCGATAATTATCAACATTTATCACAAGATTAGAACTGCTGGTGCAATGCAGCCCCCTGCAGATTCGCGGCCAATCAGCCGCTAGCAGGGGGTGTCAATCAACCCAATCATATTCGATCGGATTGATTTCTGTCCGCTGCCTTAGAGCAGGCGGACAAGTTATGGAGCAGCGGTCTTTAGACCGCTGCTCCATAACTCCTGTTTCCGGCGAGCCTGAAAGCTCGCCGTAAACAAGGGGCCTCAAGCTCCATATTGAGCTTGATAAATATTCCCCACAACTGTCTAATATCATGTGGGTTCTGCTAGTGCTGCCAGAGCAGCTCGGATGCATTGAGGCATGAACTCTACAAGACCTCTGAATGTGTCCTGTGGTATTTGGTACCAAGACGTTAGCAGCAGATACTGCAAGTTGTGAGGTGGGGCCACCATGGATCAGATTTGTTGTAACAGCACATCCCACAGATGCTCAATTGGATTGAGATCTGGGGAATTTGGAGGCTAAGGCAACACCTTGAACTCTTTGTCATGTTCCTGAACAATGTTTGCAGTGTAGCAGGGTGCATTATCCTCCTGAAAGAGGACACTGTCTCAGGGAACACCATTGCCGTGAAGGGGTGTATGTACACGTGGTCTGCAACAATCTCTAGGTAGGTGGTAAGAGTAACATCCACCTGAATGCCCAGACCCAAGATTTCCCAGCAGAACATTGCCCAGAGTATAACACTACCTACACTGGTCTGCCTTCTTCTCATAGTGCATCCTGCTGCCATTTCTTCACCAGGTAAACAATGCACTCACAAACAGCCATCCACCTTATCTAAAAGAAAATGTAATTCATCAGACCAGGCAACCTTCTTACATTGCTCTATGGTCCAGTTTTGATGATCATGTCTCCATTGAAGGCGCTTTCGGTGGTGGACAGGGGCCATTATGGGCACTCTGACCGGTCTGTAGCTATGCAGCCCCATACACAGCAATTGTCTATGCACTGTGTGTTCTTACACATTGCTATCATAGCCAGCATTAATTTCAGATACAGTAGTTCTTCTGTATGATCAGACCAGACGGGCTAGCGTTAACCTCCCACATGCATCAATCAGACTTGGGCACCAGTTAACCATTTGTCCTTCCGTGCAACACTTTTGGCAGGTAATAACCACTGAATACTGGGAACACTTCACAAGACTTGCCATTTTGGAGATGCTCTGACCCAGTCATCTAGCCAACACTATTTGGCCCTTGTCAAATTCGCTCAGAGCTTTTCGCTTGCCCATTTTTCCTGCTTTCAACACATGAAATTCAAGAACTGACTGTTCACTTTTTGCCTAACATATCCCATCCCTTGACAGGTGCCATTGTGTCTATATAATCAATGTTATTCACTTCACCTGTCAGTGTTTTTTTTTTTTGTGTTTTTTGTTTTGTTTTTAATTTCCATCTTTTATGGAACAAAAATATTCATTTACATACAGTGTCAACTAAATCTCAACACAATTATAGATGGGTTTTCATGTTACACAATGTTTGTATGTTACATTGATATACAATGGTAGGTAAACATTTCTGCTTAAATTAAGCAGAAAGAAAAAAATAAATAAAAAAAAACAGACAAAATTGACAATAATAAACTGTTTGTACTCACTCTTTATATTACTGTACTTACTTTACAATACTGATATGTTAGAGAATTTCCATAATCTTCTTCTCTGTGTGCAATTAAATGTTATCTCCTATAACCTCTCCTCGTCTGTTAAAGGGTAATGGTAAGGAAACTTATGGGTAACATCTTTTGCTATAGTGGTCCGGAATAAGTTAATACCTCTAACCTGTTAAGGGGGGCTTATCTTTAGGAAGGAAGGGGAAGGGAAGGGTGCATAGGCGTCGCTACAGGGGGGCATGGGGGGGGCAATTGCCCCCCTAAGAATATTTTTTGCCCCCCTGTGTGCCCCCCCTGCAGAAATCTCCTTCATCTGTCTGTTGCGCCCGCCACCCTAACAGTTAACTTTTAAATCAGAGCGTTGCCGTGGATTACCATGGCAATGCTCTGAAACATTTGCTGCTAATCGGGAAAGAAAGAGCTGTCTGCAGGCAGACAAGCTACATATCCCACATGACCACCAGGGTTCAGGACTCCCCCCTCCCTGGTATAAGGTAGACTAGTGGTGGATCCAGGGAGAGGGCAACAGGCAATTGCCCCTCCCAACAGCTAGGACTGTGTGTGCATGGTGTAAGCAGAGGCAGCCCTAGCGTTAGGCAAAATAGGTGGTCGTCTAAGGCTGCATATAAGCACAGCAACAACAGCACTACTAGTAAAAAGGCACTAAGATTGAGCAGCTGTCAGATGTTTAAACATTTGTATTTAATTTTTGCACATGATCATCATGGTCTATACCGGGTGACAGATTTTATAAAGAAAGACGTGGGCGGGGATGAGCCATTGGAGGCAGAGCTATAGCAGCCTTGATTCAGGACCTTAGTGACAATGGAACTGCAGAGGTCAGGTAACATTCAATACATTTTGTGCTAAATCCAATTGGTGCATCACTATCAACACTTGAAGGAGGCAAGTGGGAGGAATTTCTCACGAGCAGAGTGTACTCTGCTCTTTGCTGCTGGCTTCCCTGCTGGTGTAGGGCCTGTGCCACTGCCAGCCCATGCCTTACAGACTCTACTATCTGCTTTAGCGAGGTAACAGAAAGCAAGCAGCCTAATAAAAACCTCAGTGCAGTGAAAATTAAATAATACCTAGCTAGACTCTAGACATTCTGGCCTGAATGTCTTTCCAAAACTGATTTTTGTCATTTGAAAGTTTTTTAATGCATTGCTCCGTGTTTGCACTAAGTAAGAAATCAGGGGGAGTAGTTTCCCCCTAGGAGTCTGGAGAGTGTGCTCTATCTGCACTCTGCTGCTGGCTTCCTGGGTTTGCAACAGCCTTTCATATTGCCCCTCCTAATGGTTATGTGATTTGTCATTTTTAGTGCTGTGTGCATGTAAGGCTTATCTGATGCAGTCCTAAAAAAGTACCATATATTCTTACAATGAATCTTCTTTTATTTTGTTGTTTATGTGCTCAAATATCTTTTAAAAATATTACATTTCATTAAGCAGTCATACTATACTATCATGTAGGGTTTTTTTCTTTGAAGATTATATATATATATATATATATATATATATATATAAGTATGTGTATAAATATATGCATTTTTTATGCAGGGATTATATACACTTACCAATTAGTCAGGAGGATTACTACAAAGTAATTTGTAAATGTATGCATCTGTGTAAAAACACTATATACACTACACCCCCTATACAGCTCCTATCCCCTTACTACAGCCCCTATCCCCCCACTACAGCCCCTATCCCCCACTACAGCTGCTATCCCCTTACTACAGCCCATAAAGCCTCTATAGCCCACTACAGCCCCTATACCCCCCACTACAGCCCCTATACCCCAATACAGCTCCTATCTCCTTACTACAGCCCTTATTATCCCCGCCACTACAGCCCTTATTATCCCCGCCACTACAGCCCTTATTATCCCAGCCACTACAGCCCTTATCCCTGCCACTATAGCCCTTATCCCTGCCACTACAGCCCTTATCCCTGCCACTACAGCCCTTACACTACTGTATTTGTAGATTGATGCATTTTATTTGAACATGATGTATATTGCATAGATGTTTTAGTTTGGATTGGATGCCAGAGGCTATATAGTTGTATTGTATAGTATTTGTGGCACTATTGTGTAATGTCTATATGTATTATTAGTTTGTCAAAGTCTTTTTAAATAAGTCTTGCTCTATTAGTGATTGAGGGATTATATTTTTTAGGAATTAGATGTATTATGGCATTAGGTAAGACTGCTAGAATTTACACTGAGTTTTATCTTCTATTTTATTGTATATTTTTATCAATCGCTACTGCATTTCTGATCAGAGGCCAACTATGTTTCATTGTCTTGACACTGTACAGTGACAAAGTTGAATCTAAATCTAAGGTTGGCTGTTTGTGTGTCTGAGTGTGTGTCCCTGAGTGTGTATGTGTCTGAGTCAGTCTTTGAATGTGCCTGTCTGTGTCTCTGAATGTGCCTGATTGTGTGTTTGTGCCTGTTTGTGTGTGTGTGTGTGTGCCTAATTTTCATTTTGAAGTAGGAAGTGGCTGGCTGTGTAAAGTTGGTACATGGTACTTAGTATTAGTTACACACAAACACACACACACCAACAAACACTCAAGCACTGTTCATTGGTCTTCATTAGTGACATATTTAATATAGGGAATTATTTACAGAGCCCCGGTGTTTGCTGAAATTCCTTTAAACTATAAAGAAAATCTTTTGAGAGTTTTCCTCTCTTTCTCAGGTCTGAAGCAATACCTGAGGAAGAAAGGAAAACTCTTGAAAGCTTGTCTTTTAAAAGGGACATGAAACCCACATTTTTTCTTTCATGATTTAGAAAGATAATGCAATTTTAAACATCTTTCTAATTTACTTCTATTATCTCATTTGTTTTATTCTCTTGATATTCTTTGCTGAAAATGATATCTAGATATGCTCAGTAGCTGCTGACTGGTTGCTGCACATAGAAGCCTCGTGTGATTGGCTCACCCATGTGCATTGCTTTTTCTTCAACTAAGGATATCTAAAAAATGAAGCAAAATAAATAATAGAAGTAAATTGTAATGTTTTTTAAATTTGTATTCTCTATCTGAATCATGAAAGAAAGATTTTGGGTTTAGGGGCCCTTTAAGTATTAGGTTAGTAGAATAAAAAGGTATCATTGCATACCACATTACTCTATTTTTTTTTTTTTAGAATCTAATTTATATATATATATATATATATATATATACACAACTAAATTTTATAATGATTTAGTGGTGAAAATTATTAGTGCCCCCCCAGTTTTGACTGTGGTATCTTATGTGCCCCCCCTATATATTGTTCCTAGAGTCGCCACTGGAAGGGTGAGGTATACAGGGCTAAGGATTAATGACTGGGGGACCCACCACGCCCGTCCCTAAACACTGTCTATGTCATGTCCGTCTATCCCTCATCTGTGTTCGAAGGTGTGGACTGAATTGAATACTCCCAAATGAATTTCATGCCATGAAAGAAGTTCAGGTTCTGTCTTTTAAGGTACCCAAATTCCTCTAGAGTCAATTGGTCGGATACTTTGTCCAACCACAGTTGTTTAGTCGGGGTGTCTTGTATCTTCCATTTAAGTGCTATCAGTGATTTTGCCCCGTTTAACCCCATTTGGAGCAATCGCAGTCTCAATTTGTATGGGTATTTTGGGAGATCATTTAATAATGCTATGTTGTGTCAATTTGAAGTCATCATTTAATATCTTTTGGAAATGGTCTTCCACATGTTGTCACAGCTGTTTTAGTTTTCGGCAGCCCCACCACATATGTCTGTAGCTACCCCTAGTATCACAACCCCTCCAGCACTTTTACTGGCTCCTGTATAAATAGAGTGTAGGCGTGTGGGGATAAGGTACAACCTCATTAACACTACATGTCAGCGGTTTTAATGTTGTGACTGATTAGCATATACTGTATGTGCAGTCACATAGTTCCCAGTAGAGCATTGCTGCGTCTAGGCCTACCTAGGTATGCTATTCAGCAAAAGCTACCAAAAGAAACTAATCAGTTAATAGTGGTAAATTGTAAAGTTGTTCAAAATTAAATGCTCTAACTGAATCATGAAAGACAATTTTTAAGTTGCATGTTCCTTTAAAGGGATATGAAACCCAAACATGTTCTTTCATGATTCAAACAGAGAATAGATTTTTAAAAAACTTTACGATTTACTTCTATTATAAATTTTGCTATGTTCTCTAGGTATCATTTTTTGAAGAAGCAGCTGTGCACTACTGGGAGCTATCCATTTACATCCAGTGAACCATTGAGAAGAAACATATGTATGCATCCACCAATCAGCAACTAGTTCCCAGTAATGCATTGCTGCTCTTGAGACTATCTAGGTATTCTTTTTCAACAAAGGATACCAAAAAAACAAAGAAAATCAGATAATATAAATAAATTGGAAAGTTGTTTAAAATTGAGTGCTTTATCTGAATCATGAGATACAATATTGAGGTCTTATGATACTTTAGCCCCTTACGCTAATCGGATGTAGATCTACGCCATGTGGTACATAAGCCATCGCACTGCATAGCGTAGATCTACTTCCGACCTTCAGGAAGTTTCAGCAGTTGTCAAGTTACAACTGAGACTTGATCTTACTAGTCTGCAGGCATCTGTTATCAGTTATAGTTTGGTGCTCCGTTACCATACTAGGGGAAATTGCCATATTGTACACAAAGGCAGAGGTGGGGGGGGGGGGAGTGAGTGGAAGTGGCTCTACAGTGCAGAAAAGATTTTGAAGGGAGAGATAATGGATGTTATGCTACATAGAAAATGTGGAATCAGGGAGGGGGGGACCCCACCACACTACAAAGAAAAAAAATATATAAAAATAAAACTATAAACTAGGTACTGACAGACAGCTGCCAGTACCTAAAATGGTGGACACAATTAGAAGGGGGAGGGTTAGATAGCTGTTTGGGAGACATCAGGGAGGTTAAGGCGAATCCTACACTGCAGAAAATCAATAAATAAATAAAATGAATGTATTAAAAAAACAAAAACCCTAAAGCTTCATACTGGCAGACGGTCTGCTAGTACCTAAGATGGTGCTTAGGAGTGTGGTTTTATCGGGGGAGAGAGCTGTTTGGGAGAGATCAGGGAGATGGGAAGTGTCAGGTGAGGGAGAATCCCTGTATTACAATACTATTACCCTTATCAGTTTACCAATCAACCCCTTCACTGCCAGTAATTTCATATGTGTGGTGTGCAGTTGCAATTGCCATCCTTCTAATTGCCAAAAACTAATTGCAAAGCCATGCATGTCTGCTATTTCTGAACAAAAAGGACCAAAGATAACCTTTTACAACCATTTCTTACGACTGCAGTAGTTATTTCTAAATAATTTCACTGAGAAACCCAAACTTTGTGAAAATATTTTTTTTTAATATGATTGCATTTGGTTGCAAAGCAGTGGCATGAAATATACAAAAATTGGTCTAGATCAACACCCAGGGTTGTCTCCAAAAAAAATATTTATAGTTTTAATAGGTAAATTTAAAAAAACTAAAAAAATGCTCTATTTCTTTTTAAATAGAGTGATAGCAAAAATGCTAAAACTTATTTGGTATTTTTGGGCATGTTTTCTATGAAATTCCTGGTAGCAAAGGGGTTAAAGATTTTTTTAATTATTCTTTTTTTAATTACATATTTTGATAAAGGGAAACCTTCTGTTTTAAATCTCTTACCTATGTGACCCTGATATTGAAAGCCTCTCCACTCAGGTGAGATATTCTAAAACAGCCCTCCAGCAACATCCCTAGTGAAATATTAATTAAATATTAAGGCGGATTTTGCTTTACTTTTCTAAGTGGTATTCCCTGCATTTCTGTATGTGAAGAAGAGACAAGCCCAGCGCTATATAGCACTGCATCACATGACAGCTTCGCTGCATTTGTACTTTCTATTTTATATAAATTTATTCTTCAGATTACATTTTATTACATTTAAACTTTGCACTTTCCATTTTGTATTTTATTTTGTATATAGCAGTGTATTTAGGATTGTGTCAGGCTCTGTACTCAAATATCGCACACAATTTGGGTACGGAGGCAGTGTCTGAATTTCTGGACCAAGATTTTTATCTTTCTACTAACCAGAAAGAGTTTCTATTACAGCTGATCTCTTTCATCCTGGAGCACAATTATTTTGTGTTCCAGGACAAATTTTTTCTTCAAACCAAGGGTACTGCCATGGGTACCAGGTTCGCCCCTAGTTACGCGAATTTGTTTATGGGTCATTTTGAAAATCGTTATATATATGACTCACACTATGGGGCGAGCCTGGTATTCTATGGCAGATACATTGATGATCTGATATTTATATGGAGGGGAAATGAGGAATCAGCAACCTCTTTTGTGGATTATTTGAATTCCAACGATAGGGGCTTGACCTTCACTAGTTCAATAAATAATAAATCAATTGTATATTTGGACCTGAACTTAAGCTTTAATGAAGGCAAGGTTACTAGTACAACCTATTTCAAGACGGTTGACTGTAATAGCTATTTGGATTTCAAAAGTTGTCATTTTCATGCTTGGAAACAAAACGTACCATATGGTCAGTTCAAACGTATTCGCCGCAATTGCAGCACGTTATCTGACTATGATTCCCAAAGTCAGGTCTTGAGGGAACGTTTTTTGGAAAAGAACTATCCACTTAGTATTATAGACAAAGGTTATAGAAGGGCTAGACTAGATGATAGGAACGGTTATTTTATCAACTCAAATAAACATTTGGGACAAGTAACTAATAACTATAATGAAAATCCTCTTTTTATCACGCAATATAACTCTAATCATGCACTGATTAGAAATGTGCTGGCTAAACATTGGGACATTCTGACTAAGGATCCCATTTTGGGTAAGTCGATAGGTACCAAACCAAAAGTTGTCTACAGGAGAGCTCCCACTCTAAAGACCCTGCTTGCTCCTAGTAAGATAGTTAAACACAAGAGACAACCAGCTCTCACAACACCGAAGTCTATTGCACCAAATTCTGGTGCTTTTAGATGTAGAGCGAGCAGATGCAAGATGTGTCATTCGATAGACACCAAACAAAAAACCTTTCGATCTACTATCACTAATAGATCATATTCGATCATTGGACATATCTCCTGTGCATCAACCTATGTTGTATATCTACTCACCTGTTTGTGTGGGATCCAATATGTGGGCAGAACCTGTAGGCGGTTCAGCATAAGGTGGTCTGAACATAAGCGTAATATGAGGAATAATTACAAGTACCATAGTGTCTCTAGACACTGCAACATCATGCACAATGGCGATACTAATTGCTTCTCTGTGACCCCTTTAGAACACATACCTAGATCCTATATCTATAATAGGTATTTTAGACTAAGACAAAGAGAAACGTATTGGATCCATGTTTTGAAATGTATGCATCCTGATGGGTTAAATTTGTGTATTGATCTAGCAGCCTTCCACTAATTAGGGCCACCCACTAGAGCTGTATCCAGTCATTTAACCCATATTGACCTAGCAGCCTTCCACTAATTAGGGCCTCCTACTAGAGTTGTATCCAGTCATTACATCCATATTTTATTTATACATCTGAGCACCTAGTATAGTCAGCGACTAATAATTTTTGTCTGATCTAGTATTTTCTAGTTTCATTAGTAGCAGGTTTTCTTTAGGACTCCTTCTATCCATTGGACCTACCAATTGCCTTTTATATGCTGGTCCTTCTAGTCTTATCCCTTTTTTATCCTAGGATCGTCCTCTTTTCAAAAATAACTCTCTCACTCTTTTTTAGCAACTAGTATACAGCCTCTCTTTACCCAATCAAATTGGACTTTTATCATTTTATTATTATTTATCTGGTTTGAGTCTTTCAATGATACTGGGATATTATGATATATTGTTTTCCATATTAAACTATGATCTTAACTTGTGAGCGATCTAATTTTTTACTTTTTTACAATTTTACATGTTTTATGCTGTTATAGAAATATTTATTATATGTATGATATGAATGTGTATATCTTCTGTAAGGATAGATCAAATATGAACAAATATTGCAAATCCAGAATGTTACAAATATTTGTGCATGTCAATTGTTGTTCGCAGTCCATCCTCAGCTCCCTCTGCTTAGACACCTCCTATTTTAGATTAACATCCTATTACCTAGCCATTTTCACTTGGAGGTGTGTCAGCAGCTGGAGCTCTGTGATTGACATAGGTGTGTTATAAATAGAGCAGGTATATCCATGTATTAGTATCAGCCTGATGAAACGACTATTTGTTGAGAAACGCGTTGCTGGACGCATGTTTTTATCTGTTTATACTCAATAAATATATCCTTGAGTATATCACACCTGCCTGATTTTTATTATTATTGCCGCTGGTGCAATTTGGTTGCGTTCCTGTTTCCCCTTTGGAGGTCTGCTGTGCCAAATTTCCTTCCACTTCATTGGTTCCCCTGCTGGGTCGACTCTGACGCTGCCTGCTGAGTGACGTCTGCCTTAGCGTACCGAGCTTACGCCTGTCTGATGGGCGACTTTTGGTTCCGTCCTGCTTGTCTGGGTACACGTTTGTACCGCCGCTCTTGTGAGTAATACTCTGTGTGGGGGGTCCGCTATTTGTTGTATCCCTCTGTTGCTCAAAACGATACTTGTCCCATGAGGCGCCTCTTCCATCTGTCATCCACAGGTTCCCGATGTTCACCTACTATTTCTAAGAGAGCTGCCTGGATTGCTGTTTGCCGAATCCGCCATCTGCCACATGCTGTGATCATTTGCGCACTTCTATAGAGACTTTGTTTGTTCTCTTTATTCTTGACCCTGATATTGAAAGCCTCTCCACTCAGGTGAGATATTCTAAAACAGCCCTCCAGCACTGCAACATCCCTAGTGAAATATTAATTAAATATTAAGGCGGATTTTGCTTTACTTTTCTAAGGGGTATTCCCTGCATTTCTGTATGTGAAGAAGAGACAAGCCCAGCGCTATATAGCACTGCATCACATGACAGCTTCGCTGCATTTGTACTTTCTATTTTATATAAATTTATTCTTCAGATTACATTTTATTACATTTAAACTTTGCACTTTCCATTTTGTATTTTATTTTGTATATAGCAGTGTATTTAGGATTGTGATTTTTCAAATTCTGATTATGCCTTCACAGTTTCTGTATAACTTTTACTAATTATGCTCATACTTTGTATTCAGTAATATTTATTTTATTCCAATTTTTATTCTGCCAAAATATGCAATCATAAATCTTTCTTGAACTCAGAAGAACAACCTTCTGTTAGCAAACAATATAAATAAAAAACATAAAACATATATTACTGTTTCCCCCTAAAGATCAGAGTGCCTTATACTTGTTATAGGGTAATCAATTATCCAAAGAAATTAGAGATTTAAATAAATATGTATATGAATATATACTTATATATTTCTGTGTTTATATGTGTATATGCACATATACTGTATGTTTTCACAAAGGATGTAAGTGATTCATCCATTTAAAAATTCAAGTCTTTATTCAATTCTATTTAAAAAGCCATAAGGAAGTACAGCATGTTCAAAAGGAGGTGGTGTAGTGAGAACTGGCTTACGCGTTTTGGCGGTAAGCCGTAATCATAGCCTGATGTTCCACTACACCATTTACATATAAATAGCAATTGCATTCATTAAATTGGCTGAGTAATAAAAACAATATACACACCCCCTACCGTATTAACCCTATATCCCTGTTTAGTATTTGACTAGAGTCCTAAATTGTACTTCAATACATGATATGCTTAATTTGAACAAAAATGTTAAAATTTTGTCTGTGCGTTAATATGTACATAAAAGCCTAACACTTAATCTGAGTCTGCCTATTGCTATAATAATTGCAAATGAATCGATACACATTTCATTGTGTCAAACACTTAGTCGTTATACAGAAAAATCAGAATGATAATATGTTCAAATGCTGATATAAACGAAAGCTACAATAGAATTACAGTACAAACAATCCACATGCATGTATAGTGATTTGAATAGTGAAAACGATTCCCTATTAGGTTCATATCTAGTGTATGCAAAATTACATATGGTAATCTTGAAACATGGGGGATATACAAAGAATTCCACTTTAGTGAAGATTGACCATGATCTAAAAATATCCGATATATTATAGGAAACATAAATTATGTTATTATTCCCAGTAATTTATCAGGTCATAGTCAGAATTCAATGCTTGTGGCACCCTAGTTTTGAGTTTGAAAACCCAGAACATCTCTCTCTTACATAAGAGCTTATATCTATCTCCACCTCTTTTAGGTACATCTACTTTTTCTATAGCACACCATCTAAGAGAATTCAAAGACTTGTTGAGATGTCTATAAAAATG